>NC_069499.1:154829174-154909174 GCF_027579735.1 Bombina bombina
ATAAAAGATATGTTTAGAGGAATCAAGAGTAAAAAGGGAAAAATTATGAGAAATTACCAAAATAGTTAATTGCTCTAAGAGAAAAATATGCACCTGAGCAAGAGTATATAAAAACAAGGATGACTGAATGCTGTATATTTTACATATACTGTCAAATGTTTCAGTGATTAATTTAAGGGAATACAGAGGTTTTTTCCTAGTTACTCTGGATAATAAAGAGGCATTGTAATGCATTCATTTCTTACAGCATGACAATGTTGCATTAGTGTTTCTTTGTAACTGTGTGTCTACCATCACTAAAGGGTTAAACACACTGCAGATGATGAGCACAGCCATGAGCCTGTGAGTAGCGAGCGGCATACACATGTAGCTGCTAAACCCTTGCTTCATCCTGCTCAGGAGTTGTATTTAACCTCTTTGCAAGGCTTAAAAGACGTAGTTACAAAGAAACACTGCAATGCAATGCAAAAATGACTTGCTTCAATTAGATCATTTTATTTCTGGGCTAGAATGTCCCTTTAATATCCATAGTAACTAGGTTGCTACTCAACAACATAATTGGTTCATAGGTCTTGACCTGCTCAAGAGTTTTACAGTGTTTCACCTTTTGCAAAGGTCATTAAAGACATAGTTACAAAGGAAACACTAACGCACAAATTCCAGTGCTTACTAAATAAAGCTTTCACCCCCCCCCCCTTATTTTTTTACCTTAAAATGTCACAATATATATATTAGCCTTCAATGTAAATTAATAATAATTTGTTAAAATATTGATGTATTATAAAGCAAATTATGAAATCTATATAGAGCTTAAAATCATAATGGGATGTGTGTTAATACAGGGCTCGATAAACCCAGTCCTTAAGACACCCATTGGTGCCTCCCACTTCTTCCAGCCAGCCCCCACCAGCCACACCTAAAATGTACACTTCTTGCAGCTGGATCCTTTCTAGGCCTCGCAGCTGTGAAATAAAAATCAAAAACTTTAATTGTGTTATTATACATAAATATAACAAAATGTATTCTTATCTGATAAATTATTTTCTTTCGGGGGTGATAAGAGTAAATGGGAAATCCATAGCATGTGGCATATACTTTTCACTAGGAGCATTAGGAGGAGGCCAAGAACCCACACAAGAGATGTAATCCCTCCCATCTCTCCTCAGTTTAAACGTATAGCTGAGCAGAGAAAAGGAAACAGACAGGTACGAAAGACAAAAGCAGGGTCTACAGAGGTTAAAATTATAAATGTTGCCCAAAACTTAAAATGGGCTGGACTTTTCCTGCCAAAAGCTGCTTCTGTAGAAGCAAAATAAAGTGTACAGAGAAGACTTTGCAAATCAGCTCTGAATATGCATCATTTATGAAAGCCTAATAAATACCAACTGCTTTAGTGAACAGAGCTTAATTATGCTGATAATGAGACTTCTCTGCCACCAAGTAAGTTTTAGAACTACCTGATTAATCCAAGAGCTAAGGCTAACCATTATCCTTCCGACCTGATAGAGAACCAGAATAGAAGCACAAACTAACTAGAACTTTATCAGAAATCCTAGTAGCCTGAAGATAAAACTCCACGCTCTAGAACAATTCGGACACACTGAAGGAACCACCATTTCCTGGTTAATATTTTCTGCAAAATATTGGATGAAAATCCTACTTGAAAGGAAAATGTGCCTTACTCAGAAATTCTTCTAGTGTAAGATAAAGATAAAAGAGAGGGACAAAATGGTAAAATCTATGCTGTGCATAAGTTCAAAAGTGAACCATGGAGAACAAAAATAACTAAATACAATTCCATGGAGGATAAAAAGGTCTACCAACTGGCCTAATGCTCTCCAAAACTTGAACAAAATTTGGGAACATTAGAAAAATTGTCTAAATCCTAGTGAAAAAACAGATAAGTCCTAATTTGGCCTTACAAGGAGTTAGCTGGCAATCCTTTCTCAAGACCACTTGAAGGAGCAAAAGAATCCAGAGGGATCCTAAAGAAATGCCAGGGAAACTTCCTGAAAGAACACCACTCACAGGATACCTTTTAAAGCTTGAGAAAATTCTTAGGAAAACTTGTATTCTAACTTAAAGAGTGACAAAAAGAATCCAAGAAAACTCTATGCTTCAGGTTTAGGCATTAGTTTTCCACTTTGTTAAAATTAAAGGTTTGACGCCTTTAGAGAAAAAATGGGCCGTGAGACAAGAGATCTTGTCTTGCGGAAGAGACCAAGGATGGACTACTGGACATCTAAACCAGGTCGGTACCATATACAAGATTCAGTGGCACCAACCTGGAGCTAACCGGATTACAGAAGCAGACACCTGATTCGGGCAAAATGCTTTGGAAAAAGAACAAATGGGGAGAGACAGATGGTCTAGGCGACAATTTGAAGGGAATACTCAGGCATCAGTTAAATGTGCTTTTAAGACTCAATCTGTCACAGAACTTGGAATTTATGGTTCAAGTGGAGAGACAGCTCCCCTGGAAAAACAGACAACAGCTGGTAAAATCCACTTCACAGTTCTACACTTGTGAAAAGAGAACAGCTAACAGGGAAGACAGAATCTGTTCTACCAAAACAAATCTGCGATATCTCCTGCATAACCAGGAAATACAAATCTTACATTAAAGGGACGGTCAAGTCCAAAAAAAACTTTCATGATTCAAATTGGGCATGTGATTTTAATAACTTCAAGTAGTGGCTGTGAACTACTTGAAGTTATTCCCAAAATCTGTGCCAATCTGACTGTCCCTATAGGTGTGTGCTTCTTGACTAGGGCATGTGTTACTATCCTTAGTATAAAGTTTACTCTTTTTCTTAGAATTTTTATTATTCTTTGAATGTAACAGGGTAATGTGGTTACCAAGCTGTATCCTATACAATTCCTTTCAGATGCGCCGTTTTGGAAGAGTTTTTGCTGCAAGGACTTCTAATATACAGTAGCTATGCCTAACAGGGACAACTAGACTTGGGATTTTTATTAGTTTTTTTTTATTATTATTATTTTATGGTACTGTGATGATTACTGTTTAATATCCCTTTAAATGGACATTCAAGTGTAAAAAAATCAAATACATGCTAGACATAATGATGTATTCAAAGTAAAAATTAGCCTTTGAATAATATGTAGCTGTATTTTTACCATTCTTTAATATTGATTATTTAAGTGTAAAAGTTTAGTTTCTATAAAGTACTGTAGGTTCTATAACGTAAGGGGTACCATCATGTTTGAAATAGTTTTCTATTTATCTCTGTCTCCTTCTACAGTTAGGGAAAGATATATAAACTAGACAATAAAGTAGAGTTTATGTGAGCAATGCTGTTTGTGTAGTCTGTTTTATTGCCTGTTTTATATCTGATCCTAAATAAGGAATTAAAAGGACAGTAAAGTCCAAATTAAAATTTCATGATTCAGATAGGGCATGTCATTTTAAACAACTTTCCAATTTACTTTTATCATTAAATTAGCTGTACTGTTTATTAATGTGTGCCATATAGATGACATTAAGCTCACTCCAGTAGTTATTTAAGAGTCAGCACTAATTGCCTGAAATGCAAGTCTATCAAAAGATCTGAGATAAGTAGGCCGTCTGCAGAAGCTTAGATACAAGGTAATCATAGAGGTAAAAAGTATATTAATATAACAGTGTTGGTTATGCAAAACTGGGGAATGGGTAACAAAGGGATTATCTATCTTTTTAAACAATAACATTTGTGGTGTTGACTTTCCCTTTAAGGAATTAAAGTTTAGACATGGCGGCGGCCATTACTTTATAGAAACACAATGGTATTTAAAAATCCAACAATTTTCTGAGTTAAATTACAGGAAAAGGGGACAAAATAAATAATGAAAATATATTACAAAGTTGTTTAAAGGGAAATTCCAGCCCAAATTTAAATGCACATAGATGAATTACATCTTAGAATAGAAACAGATTTGCAATACACGTGCACTTGCAAAAATGCTTCTAGTAAAAGTGATCACTGTTTTAGTGTTAGTATTTTTCTCTGCACGTGCATGTGAAGCATAGCTACATTTTCTCAGTGCACTAGGATTTTAAATACTGACAATACTCAGAGCACCAGCGGGGCTTGTAACATGTCAACAATGAACAAATTGAGTCATTACCAGATGGTACAAGCACATTAGGCTTTCTAAGCAAGATCTGTGTTTAAAATGCTGGTGCACGGTGCATACCTAAATACACTTTTGAAACAGCTATAGTTTTTATTAGAAGCATTTTATCGAATAAATATTACAAAAAAAATTCTATTCAAAACTGAAATATGTCCATGTCAGACATCCCAACCTGCAAAAACTAATTTCAGGGAGGTGGGTTCACCCACTACTGCGCCCTCCCAGTTATATATTGGACACCTTGAAACCCTAAGTAAGATACAGACGTATCATTAAAGTAGCTTCCCACTAAAGTCACATTAAAAAAAAGTAGTTTTATTGCACAACCAAATACAACAAACCTATTTTCCAGTGATCGTACGCTTGTTAAATGCTTAAATATTTTAGAATACAAAGCTAAATTACGTGCAGTAAATAAGGTAGTATTTGTGTTTTATTTTATTAGAATAAGTGGGGGCTTTTCAGTTACTGGTGCATGCTTTGAGGGTTCTATATCGTCCCAACATTTAAAGGCATTCCTTAAAGAAACACTTTTCCGGATTTGAGCCACATTGGATCGTGGTACTTGGAGTTTCAGGGAGATTGCATTCCATTTGCTGGCATCAGGGAGCCGCTATTACAATCAAGGAGACTCCTGAACTTTAGGGAGAGCTGGGATGTCTGCCATGTGGATTTCAATTTTGGCTGGAATGTCCATTTAACTACACATAATTAAATATTTTATATAATAATCTCATGCTGTTTTTAACTTTGAAAGACGTATATTGATTTGCTTAACCTCGAAAGAGCCAAATCTCCAATGCAGCTGAGGGTATGCCATGGCTGAATATAGCCTCTCTGCCTGCTACACTAGTATATAGACATGTCCTTATGTGCAGGAGAAATTAGAAAAGGATGAAGGCGATAGGAACATCAGGAAAAAAAGTGACTAATATTCTATAAAAATAGTTTTCTTGATACTAATGAGAAATTAAATGAATTTGGTAAAAACACGTGTTATATGCATTACATTGCTCACAGTATTGCAATGTCTGACAACAGTTATTTTTAATGGCTTTAAATGTTAACTAATCTGGGAAGCAATTTGTATTTCCATATTTAAAGGGTCATAAAGGTGCAGAAAGAAAATGCTGCAATGTGATAAAGGATTTTATTAATGCACTGCTGCTGGCATATAACCCCACAAAGGGCCTAAACATATAGTTTAAATCAGCCCCTGAATAGCAATGGACTATCCTGTGAGCCAATTACAAGAGGAATATGTACCTAGCTGCAAATCAGCAGCTAGCTCAGAGCAGTGCATTGCCACTCCCAAACATACCTAGGTTGCTTTAACAAAGGATACCAAGGGAATGAAGTAAATTTGATATTTGAAGTAAATTGAAAAGTGTCCTAAAAGGACATACCGGTCACTATTTAAATGCACGTAGATGAATTACATCTTTGAATAGAAACATATTTGCTATATACATATATTGGCAAAAATGCTTCTAGTAAAAGTTGTTTTAGTGTTTTTTCTCTGCATGTGCATGTGAAGCATAGGTAGATATTCTCAGCGCACCAGCATTTTAAATACTGCAGCTGCTCAGAGCACCAGTGGGGCTTGTATTATGGATATGAAACGTCAGTGCAGCACTGGATGAAAGATGCAAGGGTCTGTCAGGAGTCCAGAAACTCATTGACCTTTTATACACACACACTAATTACAAGCAAACAGATCACAGGTGAGGATGGTTACCTTTAATAGCCATTCAAACCCTTTTGTGTCAACTTCTGTGCCTGTTATCAGGCCAAAATCACCAGGGTATGTAAACTTTTGATGAGGGTCATTTGGGTAGTTTCTGTTGTCATTATGATTTAAAAAGAGTAATCAAAGTTGGTTGATAATAAATGGCTTCAGCCATACACTAACCATGAGTGAAAGAAAAGTTTTTGTGTTATCATTCATATTCTCTGAAAAATGCCCATGAAATCATAAATTCTGCCAGGGTATGTAAACTTATGAGCACAACTGTATTATAGAAGATTTTCTTGTCTATCAGTTTCCTAGATTTATGTCTCTGTGTAGTGTTTTTATACCTTAAAGAGATACTAAACCCACATTTTTTCTTCATGATTCAGATAGAGCATGCAATTTTAAGCAACTTTCTAATTTACTCCTACTATCAATTTTTCTTCATTATCTTACTATCTTTATTTAAAAAGCAGGAATTTAAAGCTTAGGAGTCAGTCCATTTTTGGTTCAGACCCTGGATAGCGCTTAGCCAACCAATAAGCAAACATAACCCTGGTTCTGAACCAAAAATGGGCTGGCTCTTAAGCTTTACATTCCTGCTTTTTAAATAAAAATAGCAAGAGAACGAAGAAAAATTGATAGTAGGAGTAAATTAGAAAGTTGCTTAAAATTGAACGCTCTATCTGAATCATTAAAGAAAAAAACTTTGGGTTTAGTATCCCTTTAAATGGAGAACATGTGCCTCTCAATACATCAGAACAATAATACCTACGAATGTACTTTTACAAAATTCTACCATTTTTGATCCATCTATTTTTAAGATGATCTATATACTACAATTCTGAGACATTTGATATCCTCTAACAGCTCCATCACTAAGGCCAAAACACTGTTATTAGACGTTGTATTTACTTTAGATCACCAGATGTGGTTTGATATTCCGTAAGCCCCCTGAAGCTATGAACACTTACTGAGCTAAATAAAAAATGAAGTCACAAGAAAAAGGAAATTTATGCTTACCTGATAAATTTATTTCTTTTACGATATGACGCGCCCACGGATTTCATCCGTACTTATGGGATATCGCCTCCTGGTCAGCAGGAGGAGGCAAAGAGCACCACAGCAGAGCTGTATATATAGCTCCTCCCTTCCCTCCCACTCCAGTCATTCGACAGAAGTTGGGAAGAGAAAGGAAAAACCAAGGTGCAGAGGTGACTGAAGTTTAACAAAAATAAAGACCTGTCTCAGAAAATAACTGGGTGGGCCGTGGACTCGTCATATCGTAAAAGAAATAAATTTATCAGGTAAGCATAAATTTCCTTTTCTTTTACAAGATATGACGAGTCCACGGATTTCATCCTTACTTATGGGATACAATACCAAAGCTATAGGACACAGATGAAAGGAAGGGACAAGACAGGAACCTAAATGGAAGGCACCACTGCTTGAAGAACCTTTCTCCCAAAAACAGCCTTGGACGAGGCAAAAGTATCAAATTTGGAAAATTTGGAAAAAGTGCAAATCTGTTCAACAGAAGCATCATTTTTAAATGCCCATGAGGAAGCCACAGCCCTAGTAGAATGAGCCGTAATTCTCTCAGGAGGCTGCTGTCCAGCAGTCTCATATGCAAAACGGATGATACTCTTCAGCCAAAAAGAAAGGGAGGTAGCCGTAGCTTTCAGGCCCCTACGTTTTCCAGAAAAAACAACAAATAATGAAGTTGATTGACGAAATTCTTTAGTCGCCTGCAAGTAAAACTTCAGGGCATGGACCACGTCCAAGTTATGTAACAGACGCTCCCTTCTTAGAAGAAGGATTAGGACACAATGAAGGAACAACAATTTCCTGATAAATATTTTTGTTGGAAACAACCTTAGGAAGAAAACCAGGTTTGGTCCGTAACACTACCTTATCAGAATGAAAAATAAGGTAAGGAGAATCACATTGTAATGCTGAAAGCTCAGAAACTCTGCGAGCAGAAGAAATAGCAACTAAAAATAAAACTTTCCAAGATAACAACTTAATATCTATGGAATGCATGGGTTCAAACGGAACCCCTTGAAAACCCTTAAGAACTAAATTTAAACTCCAAGGAGGAGCAATAGGTCTAAACACAGGTCAGATCCTAGTCAGAGCCTGACAAAAGGATTGAACATCCGGAATATCTGCCAGACGTTTGTGTAACAAAATAGATAAAGCAGAAATCTGTCCCTTTAAGGAACTTGCTGAAAACCCCTTCTCCAATCCTTCTTAGAGAAAAGACAAAATCCTAGGAATCCTACTTTCCTGAAGTTCAGCCATGATAACAAACTAGCAATAGCAATATTGGTCGGTTCCAAATTAATTTGAAAAACGGGTGTACTCTCTCTTTAAAAAATAAAGCCGTCTAAGCGTTTGTTGCTCCGCAATAAGCTGCCTTGCTTTGGAAACACTCTAAGATGTATAAAAACGTATACTGAAAATGAATTAGCAAATAAAACAATTAAAGTCTAATTAGCCCCTTGCACCTCGCCACAGCTCTGCTGTGGCGCCTACCTGTCCCAAAACAAAACACTGAGTAGTCGTGGACGGCGCTCCTAAAGTCACTTGTGAAGTCTGCAAATATAGGCGACTTAGGCCACACCGAAGCCTAGATACACGCTGCTCCAAGACAGGATCCGGATAGAAAATGTGCAACTGAGCGCGTAAAATTCAAGCCCCGCCCCTCATGGGCGCAACTAAAGTCCCCGGAGCAAGTACCGCATGGAAAGTAATATTGTCGGTTCCAATAACAGTACCACGAATCACCAATGTACCCCTTCACATAAACACACACTAGTCAAGTAATGTCAATATACTTTGCTGTGCATGCCACATTAAAATGCTCATATAAGGCACTGCGCACTAACAGATTGATCTCCCAGCGTCAAGCCCATAGTAAAAAACATAGGCTCAGGTTAACCCTTTATTAGGCTACTGATTATCCACACCAAAAAAATGGAATACTTATGCATATAATCAGTAATGCAAAAACAATTACCCTCTTCCCTGTACAGGGAATAAATGCCAGTCTGTTCTGAGATACTTCAGTCTCCCCAGAAATAATTGACTGTACATACCTCAACACTGAAACGCAGTATGAAGCTGTCCCAGACAATGAAGATGTTCCCTTTCCTCACCTCCAGCACGTCTGTGGGGACAAACAGAGTCTTAGATAATATCTGCTAAGACCATCAGCAGGGCAGCAATCAATATGGGAGCATCGCAGAGTGAGAATCTCCCCAGTCCATTGCTGAAAAGCCAGAAGCTTTAGCCCTGAGAAAAAATAGCACACACTTGCACCATTTAAAATAATAAACTGTTGATTGAAGAATCTAAACTAACACCTCACTTTACCTCTTCCTATCACTAACACAGGCAAAGAGAATGACTGGGGTGGGAGGGAAGGGAGGAGCTATATATACAGCTCTGCTGTTGTGCAAGGATAGGCACAGACAAGGCTGTGGCGGACATTTTCCAAAGTACAGACCTTAGTGAAGGACACCAAGGTACATTTGAAATTAAAAACATTATTTTATAGTGTTTGGTGTTATTATACTGATGCAGATACCACTGATTCTATAACCAGCCCTCCTCTGGCTATACCCATGTGCCAGTGTCACTACTGTGTCATTATATAGTGCTTGGTGTTATTATACTGATGCAGATACCACTGATTCTATAACCAGCCCTCCTCTGGCTATACCCATGTGCCAGTGTCACTACTTTGTCATTATATAGTGCTGTGTGTTGTTATTATTATACTGATGCAGATACCACTAATCCTATAACCAACCCTCCTCTGGCTATACCCATGTGCCAGTGTCCCTACTGTGTCATTATATAGTACTGTGTGCTATTATACTGATGCAGATACCACTGATTCTATAACCAGCCCTCCTCTGGCTATACCCATGAGCCAGTGTCACTACTGTGTCTTTGTATAGCGCTTGGTGTTATTATACTGATGCAGATACCACTGATTCTATAACCAGCCCTCCTCTGGCTATACCCATGTGCCAGTGTCACTACTGTGTCATTATATAGCGCTGGGTGTTATTATATGGATGGAGATACCACTGACCCTATAACCAGCCCATGTCTGGCTATACACATGTGCCAGTGTCACTACTGTGTCTTTGTATAGAGCTGGGTGTTATTATACAGATGCAGATACACATCTAGTATTTCACTCAGGCTTTATTTATTTCATAACTTATCACCCAATATCGCTAGCAGTCTCTCGACAAGCCACTAACTTTATTCACACTACATATTTGTTTTTATTTCTATTATTTAATCCAAAAGAAAAGATATACTAAGGTTGTGGCGGACACTGCAAGGGCTTGTCACGGACACCTTGCCTATCCCTGCTGTGGTGCTCTTTGCCTCCTCCTGCTGACTAGGAGGCGATATCCCATAAGTAAGGATGAAATCCGTGGACTCGTCATATCTTGTAAAAGAAACCCTTTTATTCTATGTCATTGCGAGTTCTGTGAAATCAAGAGGGCTTAGGTGCAGTTGTAGCAGGCATAATTTGTATTAATTTCATTGCAGCAATTCAAATTTTGTACTTTAATGATTCAGCTAGAGCATGCAATGTTATCAAATTTGCTTTGTTCTCTTGGTATCGTTTTGTTTTAAAAACATACCTGGGTAGGCTTAGAAGCAGCAATGCACTACTGGGAGCTAGCGGATGATTAATGGATGTTACATATATGCCTCTTTGTCACTGGCTCACCAGACCTTAAATTGTATACTTTAGTGCACTGCAATGTGACCCAGCCTAATAATTCGCAGTGGTTGCTTACAGTGCACAGACTTGTTTACAGTTAGAAACAAGAACAAGGTTATAAGTCTGGGAATTGCATGGGAACAAAAATGTAGGTGGGGAATTTGTGTGGGTTGTGATGAGTCTGGCACCGTTAGGAACTGGATAGGTGAATTATAAGAGCAAGGGGTGGGGTAAGTGAAGACAAAGAGAGAGAGTGTAGATAGTATGGGAGTGAAGTGCAGATAAATTGCCTTTGTAACATAAGGGTGTGTATGAACCATGAAGGGTCTACAGAGTTAATTTGATTGTCATAAGTCATTATTTATATCTCAAAATGAATCTCTTTCATGGTTCAGTTAGTTTAAAGGGACATTCAACACTTAGTGTAACAGGTTTTAATATTGTAAATTAAGAAACGGAGGTCAGCCTACACTATACCCCTCCTCCCTTGCCGCCTTGCTTCTGTCCTAATCAGCGGCGCTAACTACTCCAATACCCGGTCAATATGGATGCCGAACTCCCCCCACTATTACGTAGCTGCCTTCTTCATAAACTGATAAGCAAATCAGAATCCAGTCCTCGGACTGAAATTGCACGCGCGTGCAATTTCAGTCCGAGGACTGGATTCTGATTTGCTTATCAGTTTAAGAAGAAGGCAGCTACGTAATAGTGGGGGGAGTTCGGCATCCATATTGACCGGGTATTAGAGTAGTTAGCGCCGCTGATTAGGACAGAAGAAAGGCGGCAAGGGAGGAGGGGTATAGTGTAGACGGACCTCCGTTTCTTAATTTACAATATTAAAACCTGTTACACTAAGTGTTGAATGTCCCTTTAAGCAACTATCCCATGTACTTCTATAATCTAATTTGCTTTGTTTTCTTGGTATCCTTTGTTGAAATGTAGACCTAGGTAGGCTCTGAAACAGTAATGTGTTCAGCTAGCTCCCAGTAACACATTGCTGCTCCTTCAGAAAAGAATACAAAGAGAATGAAGCAAATTTGGTAAGGAAAGAAAGGTTTTGGGGTTGATGTCCCTTTAATGGGTACACCATCTGGCTGATTTTCGATAAAAAATCAAATCAATTTATGCTAATAAATAAATTATACAATTTATTTGTGCTTTTGATAGCTTAAAGGGCCACTAAACCCAAAATCTTTCTTTCATTATTCAGATAGAACATACAAATTTGAACATTACAATTTACTTGTATTATTTATTTTGCTTAATTTTTGAGATATCCTTATTTGAAGAAAAAGCAATGCACATGGGTGAGCCAATCACATGAGACTTCTATGTGCAGCAACCAATCAGCAGCTACTGAGCATATCTAGATATGCTTTTCAGCAAAGAATATCAAGAGAATAAAACAAATTAAATAATAGAAGTAAATTAGAAAGATGTTTAAAAATGCATTCTCTTTCTAAATCATGAAAGAAAAAATGTGGGTTTCATGGCCCTTTAAGTAACATTTAGAAATAACAGAAAACATTTTAATATTGCAAAGTATAACACTGCCCCCACCATCTACTTTACAATGCCACCCAGAAAGGAAAATATTCTGTGGAGAACACAATTCAGGTCATGGGGGATATTATGCATGTCTGTCTGACAATCAGTTATCTCTTAAAAAGGGACAGTCTACACCAGAATTTGTATTCTATTAAAAGATAGATAATCCCTTTATTATCCATTCCCCAGTTTTGCATAAACCAACACAGTTATATAGAGCGGCAACAACTAATCGGCATAATCGATAATAATTGATTATGAAAATAGTTGTCAACTTTACTGCAATGAGCTCCTGCACATGGTATTGTGTTTTATGGTTATGCCCTTAGCCTAAAGGATGTCTACAGACATTTTAAGTTTCATTTTTCAGGACACTATCAGTTTTTTTTTAAAGTTTACAACTACTCCTGTTTTATGTGCAACCCAGAAATAAAATAGGAGTCATCATTTGGATTGTTTATATTAAATCAGGTAATTTGGGACTGTGATTTGCATGATATAGTGCCCAGCTTGTTATTTACACTTAGCCCTAGATTGATGAGATTAGTTATATGAATTGATGCCCCTATTACCTGTTTGCACAATTTTTAGCAGATCGCTTGCTATTGATGATTATATTTACTCTATAGATATATGTGTAAGGCTGTGTCCTGTTACCTGTTACTTTGTTAAGAGGCATTGGTGGAGAGCTAACAAAGAAAATATACCACCTTGGTGATATTGACAAAACCCTACTTATGTATCTCAGGCACTATCTGAGTGCCTCTCCTCTGCTGCAGGCAAAATAGCTTGCAAAAAAGAGAGCCAGTCTCAGTCAGGAGCATGTGGACATGGTGACATTTTTGCATTTCAATGCAAACTTTCTAAAACATTGAAGAGAATGTTATAAACAGTGGTAGTCTACCTATTACTAGTTCTACCTCTTTTCAAACAGTTTGTGGTTTTGTTTTGCTTAATTATAAAAATGTGTTCTGCTGCTTAAAAAATTGGACCAACAGTTGTGTTAATATAAAGTTGTAAAGTTTTAGTCTGAAGTTTATATTTGTAACACTCAGTATGTGGATTTTCATTTGAAATATAGGAAAAAGATATTTATTTATTTGTTATCCGATTAATCGAAAAAATAATCGGCCAATTAATCAATAATGAAAATAATCGTTAGTTGCAGCCCTACAGTTATATAAATACACATTTTACCTCTGTGATTATCTTGTATCTAAGCCTCTGCAGACAGCCCCCTTATTTCAGTTATTTTGACAGACATGCATTTTAGCCAATCAGTGCTGTCTACTAGGAACTCAACGTGCATGAGCACAGTGTTATCTATATGACACACATGAACCAACACCCTCTAGTGTTGAAAACTGTCAAAATGCCCTGAGAGAAGAGGCAGCCTTCAAGGGCTTAGAAATTAGCATATGAACCAGTCTAAAATTACATGCCCTATCGGAATCATGAAAGTGTATTTTGGACTAGATAGTCCCTTTAAAGGGACTGTAAAGCCAAAATTAAACAATCATGAGGGATCATACAATTTACAACTTTACAATTTACTTCTCTAATCAAATTTGCTTTGTTCTCTTTGTATCCTATGTTGAAAAGCATACCTAGGTAGTTTTAGGAGCAGCAATGCACACCTAAGAGCTGTTGCTTGGTGGCTGTTCATATATACCATTTGTCATTAGCTCACCAGATGTGTTCAGCTAGCTCTCAGGAGTTCAATGCTGGTCCTTCAAATAAGGATACCAATAGAATGAAGCAAAATGAATAAAAAGTTGTTTAAAAAAGGAAAATAAAAATCAGATTCATGTCCCTTCGGTGGTTGTCTCGTTTCATGTTCTTCACCAACGAGCAGAGCAGGTCTAGAGAAACGTTTTTGGTGCTGTTAGCCATAGATTTGCAATCCTCAAGCAAGTGAGCCATACACACTAAAATCAATAAATGTGAACATATTTCAGATGTGCAAAAATATCAGGGGATATTTTTTTATACACAGTTCTCACTTCTGTCTACATCCCCAATCTGACACATTCAATCACATGATGGATTCTTTCTATAATAACCCCAATTAGCCTCTTTTTGCATGATTTGCTATTGGAATACGATGAATGCTGCCATTGCGAGTGCAAAGTCTTATTGTAGATCTCTTTTGCAGCCAAGAGGTTGACCTTAGCCTGCAACTCATCAAATGGTAAGCAGTATTAGAAAATACCTGTCAACCAATGAGCATTAACATTACATACCTATTAGCCAAAAGGGATTATAAGGAATTACCTATCAGCCAATAAGCCTTAACAGGAAGTACTTATCCGCCAATAAGCCTTAACAGGAAGTACCTATCCGCCAAAACGCCTCAAAAGGAAGTACCTATCCACCAATAAGCATTAAAGGGACAGTCTAGTCCAAAAAAACTTTCATGATTCAGATAGGGCATGTAATTTTAAACAATTTTCCAATTTACTTTTATCACCAATTTGTCTTTGTTCTCTTGGTATTCTTAGTTGAAAGCTTAACTTAGAAGGTTCATATGCTAATTTCTTAGACCTTGAAGGCCGCCTCTTAAGAATGCATTTTAACAGGTTTTTCACCACTAGAGGGTGTTAGTTCATGTTTTACCTATAGATAACACTGTGCTCGTGCACGTGAAGTTACCTGGGAGCTATCACTGATTGGCTAAACTGCAAGTCTGCCAAAAGAACAAATAAAGGGGCAGTCTGCAGAGGCTTAGAAATAAGATAATCACAGAGGTAAAAAATATATAAATATAACTGTGTTGGTTATGCAAAACTAGGGAATGGGTAAACAAGGGATTATCTATCTTTTAAAACAATAACAATTCTGGTGTAGACTGTCCCTTTAACAGGAAGAACCTTTCTGCCAATAAACCTTAACAGGAAGTACCTATCAGCAAATAAGTGTTAACAGGAAGTGCCTATAAGTCAATGAGCATTAGTATGAAGTACACAACTGATACAGCTGCATTGATTTGTTTTTTAATCAAAAAATATGAAGTAAAAGTTTTATGTTTAGATCTCTCTTTCTCATGTGTGCATATTGTCCCTGCAAGTGTAAGTGATTCTAGTTTTTTGCAACAAACCAGTGTGTATAGATCCCTGTTTACTTGCTGGTTTGGTTCTAGGGGGATAATAAACATAATTTATCTGGCTTTATCTATCTCTATCCTATTAATATTTTATTTGTTCCTTCAATAAGGTTTTAATTTTAAGTGCAGATCTGGTATAAAAAAACATACAAGATATATTCTAGAAGCCTATGCATGAGCAGGAGACAGTCTAGCAATGATAACATTTAAAAGAAGCATTTTAGAAAACACAAGTATTATGCCAAAATTATTCTGATTGCATTATAAATACATCAGCGTAGATCTATGACTTTTAGGATATCTTTGTAAATAGCCATTCAGTTTTGATTCCACATAATGTTGGTGTAAAGATATTTATTGCTATATTTTACATGTTATAACTACATAGTAAATGAGATACCATCAGAAAGCCGTGAAACTGTTAATAGTCCTGAATCAGATGAAACATGTTTGTTATTAGGCAGGATTTAATGCCAGCATGACCTGAATATCTCAATGAGATTAACAGCTTGAGGTCTTAGATGTCTAGCTGTGGCTACAGGCAAAATAATTACTGTACTAAGTTCATTAGGTTATTACAATAAAAGTGCATCAACTTAACATAAAGTTTTTAAACCTGTGTTATTAATTTATTAAAAAGTATGATTGTCAGCAGGCAATCACTCTCCACTAAACTGCCCACCCCCATCCCTTATAGTATAAACACCCAATGTGAATAGAAGTGTGACAAACAGAATAAAAGCTCATGTCACACAAGGGTTTTGCCCATACAACTGTAGTCTTTTTATTCCACTTCTTTTTTTTTTTCTGCATCTTCTGAGCAACCAATCAGAATTTGTACAGAGCTAGTATAGGACTGGTTTGCTCAACTCTTGATTGGTTGCTCAAAGCAGATGTGTACAAAAACAGATGAGGGGCCAGTACAAAGGGCTCGATTTATCAAGCTGTTTGCCGCATTACGACTGCAGGTTCTCACAAGACCGCTGCATCCTATCCTCTTCTCAACCTCTTAAGTGGAAAAATTTCAATCTCCCCGGTCTCGTCCAACTGGGGAGATTGAGAGCCTCTGCCGCGCGTGACTGGCTGTGCGCGGGCAGTGTTACACGCGAGTGCAAAACAGCGCTTGCGTGCAATGGTAAATTCCGCCAGTGGATTGCTGCCCGCCAGAGGCGAGCTAGGGCAGACAGGGGCGAAGATATATCCCTTGTCAACCCCAAAGAGCAAAATACTGAGAGAAAACTGAATTTTTAAGACAAAAAACATAATTTATGCTTACCTGATAAATTTATTTCTCTTGTAGTGTATCCAGTCCACGGATCATCCATTACTTATGGGATATTAACTCCTCCCCAACAGGAAGTGCAAGAGGATTCACCCATCAGAGCTGCTATATAGCTCCTCCCCTAACTGCCATTACCAGTCATTCGACCGAAAACATGCAGAGAAAGGAAAACCATAGGGTACAGTGGTGACTGTAGTTTAATGGAAAAATTACCTGCCTTAAAGTGACACGGCGGGTCGTGGACTGGATACACTACAAGAGAAATAAATTTATCAGGTAAGCATAAATTATGTTTTCTCTTGTTAAGTGTATCCAGTCCACGGATCATCCATTACTTATGGGATACCAATACCAAAGCTAAAGTACACGGATGACGGGAGGGACAGGCAGGCTCTTTATACGGAAGGAACCACTGCCTGAAGAACCTTTCTCCCAAAAACAGCCTCCGAAGAAGCAAAAGTGTCAAATTTGTAAAATTTGGAAAAAGTATGAAGAGAAGACCAAGTTGCAGCCTTGCAAATCTGTTCAACAGAAGCCTCATTCTTAAAGGCCCAAGTGGAAGCCACAGCTCTAGTAGAATGTGCTGTAATTCTTTCAGGAGGCTGCTGTCCAGCAGTCTCATAGGCTAACCGTATTATGCTACGAAGCCAAAAGGAGAGAGAGGTAGCCAAAGCTTTTTGACCTCTCCTCTGACCAGAATAAACGACAAACAGGGAAGACGTTTGTCGAAAATCCTTAGTTGCCTGTAGATAAAATTTCAGGGCACGGACTACATCTAGATTGTGTAGCAGACGTTCCTTTTTCGAAGAAGGATTAGGACACAAAGATGTAACCACAATCTCTTGATTGATATTCCTGTTAGTGACCACCTTAGGTAGGAACCCAGGTTTAGTACGCAGAACTACCTTGTCTGAATGAAAAATCAGATAAGGAGAATCACAATGTAAGGCAGATAACTCAGAGACTCTTCGAGCCGAGGAAATCGCCATTAAAAACAGAACTTTCCAAGATAACAACTTGATATCAATGGAATGAAGGGGTTCAAACGGAACCCCCTGTAAAACATTAAGAACTAAGTTCAAACTCCATGGTGGAGCAACAGTTTTAAACACAGGCTTGATCCTAGCTAAAGCCTGACAAAAATCTTGAACGTCCGGAACTTCTGACAGACGTTTGTGTAAAAGAATGGACAGAGCTGAAATCTGTCCCTTTAAGGAACTAGCGGATAAACCCTTTTCTAAACCTTCTTGTAGAAAAGACAATATCCTCGGAATCCTAACCTTACTCCATGAGTAACTCTTGGATTCGCACCAATATAAGTATTTGCGCCATATCTTATGGTAAATCTTTCTGGTAACAGGCTTCCTAGCCTGTATTAAGGTATCAATAACTGACTCAGAAAAACAGAATTTATGTTTACCTGATAAATTACTTTCTCCAACGGTGTGTCCGGTCCACGGCGTCATCCTTACTTGTGGGATATTCTCTTCCCCAACAGGAAATGGCAAAGAGCCCAGCAAAGCTGGTCACATGATCCCTCCTAGGCTCCGCCTACCCCAGTCATTCGACCGACGTTAAGGAGGAATATTTGCATAGGAGAAACCATATGGTACCGTGGTGACTGTAGTTAAAGAAAATAAATTATCAGACCTGATTAAAAAAACCAGGGCGGGCCGTGGACCGGACACACCGTTGGAGAAAGTAATTTATCAGGTAAACATAAATTCTGTTTTCTCCAACATAGGTGTGTCCGGACCACGGCGTCATCCTTACTTGTGGGAACCAATACCAAAGCTTTAGGACACGGATGAAGGGAGGGAGCAAATCAGGTCACCTAAATGGAAGGCACCACGGCTTGCAAAACCTTTCTCCCAAAAATAGCCTCAGAAGAAGCAAAAGTATCAAACTTGTAAAATTTGGTAAAAGTGTGCAGTGAAGACCAAGTCGCTGCCCTACATATCTGATCAACAGAAGCCTCGTTCTTGAAGGCCCATGTGGAAGCCACAGCCCTAGTGGAATGAGCCGTGATTCTTTCGGGAGGCTGCCGTCCGGCAGTCTCGTAAGCCAATCTGATGATGCTTTTAATCCAAAAAGAGAGAGAGGTAGAAGTTGCTTTTTGACCTCTCCTTTTACCGGAATAAACAACAAACAAGGAAGATGTTTGTCTAAAATCCTTTGTAGCATCTAAATAGAATTTTAGAGCGCGAACAACATCCAAATTGTGCAACAAACGTTCCTTCTTTGAAACTGGTTTCGGACACAGAGAAGGTACGATAATCTCCTGGTTAATGTTTTTGTTAGAAACAACTTTTGGAAGAAAACCAGGTTTAGTACGTAAAACCACCTTATCTGCATGAACACCAGATAAGGAGGAGAACACTGCAGAGCAGATAATTCTGAAACTCTTCTAGCAGAAGAGATTGCAACTAAAAACAAAACTTTCCAAGATAATAACTTAATATCAACGGAATGTAAGGGTTCAAACGGAACCCCCTGAAGAACTGAAAGAACTAAGTTGAGACTCCAAGGAGGAGTCAAAGGTTTGTAAACAGGCTTAATTCTAACTAGAGCCTGAACAAAGGCTTGAACATCTGGCACAGCTGCCAGCTTTTTGTGAAGTAACACAGACAAGGCAGAAATCTGTCCCTTCAGGGAACTAGCAGATAATCCTTTTTCCAATCCTTCTTGAAGGAAGGATAGAATCTTAGGAATCTTAACCTTGTCCCAAGGGAATCCTTTAGATTCACACCAACAGATATATTTTTTCCAAATTTTGTGGTAAATCTTTCTAGTTACAGGCTTTCTGGCCTGAACAAGAGTATCGATAACAGAATCTGAGAACCCTCGCTTGGATAAGATCAAGCGTTCAATCTCCAAGCAGTCAGCTGGAGTGAAACCAGATTCGGATGTTCGAACGGACCCTGAACAAGAAGGTCTCGTCTCAAAGGTAGCTTCCAAGGTGGAGCCGATGACATATTCACCAGATCTGCATACCAAGTCCTGCGTGGCCACGCAGGAGCTATCAAGATCACCGACGCCCTCTCCTGATTGATCCTGGCTACCAGCCTGGGGATGAGAGGAAACGGCGGGAACACATAAGCTAGTTTGAAGGTCCAAGGTGCTACTAGTGCATCCACTAGAGCCGCCTTGGGATCCCTGGATCTGGACCCGTAGCAAGGAACTTTGAAGTTCTGACGAGAGGCCATCAGATCCATGTCTGGAATGCCCCACAGCTGAGTGACTTGGGCAAAGATTTCCGGATGGAGTTCCCACTCCCCCGGATGCAATGTCTGACGACTCAGAAAATCCGCTTCCCAATTTTCCACTCCTGGGATGTGGATAGCAGACAGGTGGCAGGAGTGAGACTCCGCCCATAGAATGATTTTGGTCACTTCTTCCATCGCTAGGGAACTCCTTGTTCCCCCCTGATGGTTGATGTACGCAACAGTTGTCATGTTGTCTGATTGAAACCGTATGAACTTGGCCCTCGCTAGCTGAGGCCAAGCCTTGAGAGCATTGAATATCGCTCTCAGTTCCAGAATATTTATCGGTAGAAGAGATTCTTCCCGAGACCAAAGACCCTGAGCTTTCAGGGATCCCCAGACCGCGCCCCAGCCCATCAGACTGGCGTCGGTCGTGACGATGACCCACTCCGGTCTGCGGAATGTCATCCCTTGTGACAGGTTGTCCAGGGACAGCCACCAACGGAGTGAGTCTCTGGTCCTCTGATTTACTTGTATCTTCGGAGACAAGTCTGTATAGTCCCCATTCCACTGACTGAGCATGCACAGTTGTAATGGTCTTAGATGAATGCGCGCAAAAGGAACTATGTCCATTGCCGCTACCATCAAACCGATCACTTCCATGCACTGCGCTATGGAAGGAAGAGGAACTGAATGAAGTATCCGACAAGAGTCTAGAAGTTTTGTTTTTCTGGCCTCTGTCAGAAAAATCCTCATTTCTAAGGAGTCTATTATTGTTCCCAAGAAGGGAACCCTTGTTGACGGAGATAGAGAACTCTTTTCCACGTTCACTTTCCATCCGTGAGATCTGAGAAAGGCCAGGACAATGTCCGTGTGAGCCTTTGCTTGAGGAAGGGACGACGCTTGAATCAGAATGTCGTCCAAGTAAGGTACTACAGCAATGCCCCTTGGTCTTAGCACAGCTAGAAGGGACCCTAGTACCTTTGTGAAAATCCTTGGAGCAGTGGCTAATCCGAAAGGAAGCGCCACGAACTGGTAATGCTTGTCCAGGAATGCGAACCTTAGGAACCGATGATGTTCCTTGTGGATAGGAATATGTAGATACGCATCCTTTAAATCCACCGTGGTCATGAATTGACCTTCCTGGATGGAAGGAAGAATAGTTCGAATGGTTTCCATCTTGAACGATGGAACCTTGAGAAACTTGTTTAAGATCTTGAGATCTAAGATTGGTCTGAACGTTCCCTCTTTTTTGGGAACTATGAACAGATTGGAGTAGAACCCCATCCCTTGTTCTCTTAATGGAACAGGATGAATCACTCCCATTTTTAACAGGTCTTCTACACAATGTAAGAATGCCTGTCTTTTTATGTGGTCTGAAGACAACTGAGACCTGTGGAACCTCCCCCTTGGGGGAAGCCCCTTGAATTCCAGAAGATAACCTTGGGAGACTATTTCTAGCGCCCAAGGATCCAGAACATCTCTTGCCCAAGCCTGAGCGAAGAGAGAGAGTCTGCCCCCCACCAGATCCGGTCCCGGATCGGGGGCCAACATTTCATGCTGTCTTGGTAGCAGTGGCAGGTTTCTTGGCCTGCTTTCCCTTGTTCCAGCCTTGCATTGGTCTCCAAGCTGGCTTGGCTTGAGAAGTATTACCCTCTTGCTTAGAGGACGTAGCACTTTGGGCTGGTCCATTTCTACGAAAGGGACGAAAATTAGGTTTATTTTTTGCCTTGAAAGGCCGATCCTGAGGAAGGGCGTGGCCCTTACCCCCAGTGATATCAGAGATAATCTCTTTCAAGTCAGGGCCAAACAGCGTTTTCCCCTTGAAAGGAATGTTAAGTAGCTTGTTCTTGGAAGACGCATCAGCTGACCAAGATTTCAACCAAAGCGCTCTGCGCGCCACAATAGCAAACCCAGAATTCTTAGCCGCTAACCTAGCCAATTGCAAAGTGGCGTCTAGGGTGAAAGAATTAGCCAATTTGAGAGCATTGATTCTGTCCATAATCTCCTCATAAGGAGGAGAATCACTATCGACCGCCTTTATCAGCTCATCGAACCAGAAACATGCGGCTGTAGCTACAGGGACAATGCATGAAATTGGTTGTAGAAGGTAACCCTGCTGAACAAACATCTTTTTAAGTAAACCTTCTAATTTTTTATCCATAGGATCTTTGAAAGCACAACTATCCTCTATGGGAATAGTGGTGCGTTTGTTTAAAGTGGAAACCGCTCCCTCGACCTTGGGGACTGTCTGCCATAAGTCCTTTCTGGGGTCGACCATAGGAAACAATTTTTTAAATATGGGGGGAGGGACGAAAGGAATACCGGGCCTTTCCCATTCCTTATTAACAATGTCCGCCACCCGCTTGGGTATAGGAAAAGCTTCTGGGAGCCCCGGGACTTCTAGGAACTTGTCCATTTTACATAGTTTCTCTGGGATGACCAACTTGTCACAATCATCCAGAGTGGATAATACCTCCTTAAGCAGAATGCGGAGATGTTCCAACTTAAATTTAAACGTAATCACATCAGGTTCAGCTTGTTGAGAAATGTTCCCTGAATCAGTAATTTCTCCCTCAGACAAAACCTCCCTGGCCCCTTCAGACTGGGTTAGGGGCCCTTCAGAACCATTATTATCAGCGTCGTCATGCTCTTCAGTATCTAAAACAGAGCAGTCGCGCTTACGCTGATAAGTGTTCATTTTGGCTAAAATGTTTTTGACAGAATTATCCATTACAGCCGTTAATTGTTGCATAGTAAGGAGTATTGGCGCGCTAGATGTACTAGGGGCCTCCTGAGTGGGCAAGACTCGTGTAGACGAAGGAGGGAATGATGCAGTACCATGCTTACTCCCCTCACTTGAGGAATCATCTTGGGCATCATTGTCACATAAATCACATTTATTTAAATGAATGGGAATTCTGGCTTCCCCACATTCAGAACACAGTCTATCTGGTAGTTCAGACATGTTAAACAGGCATAAACTTGATAACAAAGTACAAAAAACGTTTTAAAATAAAACCGTTACTGTCGCTTTAAATTTTAAACTGAACACACTTTATTACTGCAATTGCGAAAAAACATGAAGGAATTGTTCAAAATTCACCAAATTTTCACCACAGTGTCTTAAAGCCTTAAAAGTATTGCACACCAAATTTGGAAGCTTTAACCCTTAAAATAACGGAACCGGAGCCGTTTTTAACTTTAACCCCTTTACAGTCCCTGGTATCTGCTTTGCTGAGACCCAACCAAGCCCAAAGGGGAATAGGATACCAAATGACGCCTTCAGAAGTCTTTTCTAAGTATCAGAGCTCCTCTCACATGCGACTGCATGTCATGCCTCTCAAAAACAAGTGCGCAACACCGGCGCGAAAATGAGGCTCTGCCTATGATTTGGGAAAGCCCCTAAAGAATAAGGTGTCTAAAACAGTGCCTGCCGATATTATTATATCAAAATACCCAGAATAAATGATTCCTCAAGGCTAAATATGTGTTAATAATGAATCGATTTAGCCCAGAAAAAGTCTACAGTCTTAATAAGCCCTTGTGAAGCCCTTATTTACGATCTTAATAAACATGGCTTACCGGATCCCATAGGGAAAATGACAGCTTCCAGCATTACATCGTCTTGTTAGAATGTGTCATACCTCAAGCAGCAAGAGACTGCTCACTGTTCCCCCAACTGAAGTTAATTGCTCTCAACAGTCCTGTGTGGAACAGCCATGGATTTTAGTGACGGTTGCTAAAATCATTTTCCTCATACAAACAGAAATCTTCATCTCTTTTCTGTTTCAGAGTAAATAGTACATACCAGCACTATTTCAAAATAACAAACTCTTGATTGAATAATAAAAACTACAGTTAAACACTAAAAAACTCTAAGCCATCTCCGTGGAGATGTTGCCTGTACAACGGCAAAGAGAATGACTGGGGTAGGCGGAGCCTAGGAGGGATCATGTGACCAGCTTTGCTGGGCTCTTTGCCATTTCCTGTTGGGGAAGAGAATATCCCACAAGTAAGGATGACGCCGTGGACCGGACACACCTATGTTGGAGAAAAACACGTTTTGATAAAATCAAGCGTTCAATTTCCAAGCAGTCAGCTTCAGAGAAATTAGATTTTGATGTTTGAAGGGACCCTGGATCAGAAGGTCCTGTTTCAGAGGTAGCGACCAAGGTGGACAGGATGACATGTCCACTAGCTCTGCATACCAAGTCCTGCGTGGCCATGCAGGCGTTATTAGAATCACTGATGCTCTCTCCTGTTTGATTCTGGCAATCAATCGAGGAAGCATCGGGAAGGGTGGAAACACATAAGCCATCCCGAAGGTCCAAGGTGCTGTCAAAGCATCTATCAGAACCGCTCCCGGATCCCTGGATCTGGACCCGTAACGAGGAAGCTTGGCGTTCTGTCGAGACGCCATGAGATCTATCTCTGGTTTGCCCCAACGTCGAAGTATTTGGGCAAAGACCTCCGGATGAAGTTCCCACTCCCCCGGATGAAAAGTCTGACGACTTAAGAAATCCGCCTCCCAGTTCTCCACTCCCGGGATGTGGATTGCTGACAGGTGGCAAGAGTGAGACTCTGCCCAGCGAATTATCTTTGATACTTCCATCATTGCTAGGGAGCTTCTTGTCCCTCCCTGATGGTTGATGTAAGCTACAGTCGTGATGTTGTCCGACTGAAACCTGATGAACCCCCGAGTTGTTAACTGGGGCCAAGCCAGAAGGGCATTGAGAACTGCTCTCAATTCCAGAATGTTTATTGGTAGGAGACTCTCCTCCTGATTCCATTGTCCCTGAGCCTTCAGAGAATTCCAGACAGCGCCCCAACCTAGTAGGCTAGCGTCTGTTGTTACAATTGTCCAGTCCGGCCTGCTGAATGGCATCCCCCTGGACAGATGTGGCCGAGAAAGCCACCATAGAAGAGAATTTCTGGTCTCTTGATCCAGATTCAGAGTAGGGGACAAGTCTGAGTAATCCCCATTCCACTGACTTAGCATGCACAATTGCAGCGGTCTGAGATGTAGACGTGCAAAGGGTACTATGTCCATTGCTGCTACCATTAAGCCGATCACCTCCATGCATTGAGCTACTGACGGGTGTTGAATGGAATGAAGGACACGGCATGCATTTTGAAGCTTTGTTAACCTGTCTTCTGTCAGGTAAATCTTCATTTCTACAGAATCTATAAGAGTCCCCAAGAAGGGAACTCTTGTGAGTGGAAAGAGAGAACTCTTCTTTTCGTTCACCTTCCATCCATGCGACCTTAGAAATGCCAGTACTAACTCTGTATGAGACTTGGCAGTTTGAAAGCTTGAAGCTTGTATCAGAATGTCGTCTAGGTACGGAGCTACCGCAATTCCTTGCGGTCTTAGTACCGCCAGAAGAGCACACAGAACCTTTGTGAAGATTCTCGGAGCCGTAGCCAATCCGAATGGAAGAGCTACAAACTGGTAATGCCTGTCTAGAAAGGCAAACCTTAGATACCGGTAATGATCTTTGTGAATCGGTATGTGAAGGTAAGCATCCTTTAAATCCACTGTGGTCATGTACTGACCCTTTTGGATCATGGGTAAAATTGTCCGAATAGTTTCCATTTTGAACGATGGAACTCTTAGGAATTTGTTTAGGATCTTTAAATCCAAGATTGGCCTGAAAGTTCCCTCTTTTTTGGGAACCACAAACAGATTTGAGTAAAACCCTTGTCCTTGTTCCGACCGCGGAACCGGATGGATCACTCCCATTAATAAAAGATCTTGTACACAGCATAGAAACGCCTCTTTCTTTATTTGGTTTGTTGACAACCTTGACAGATGAAATCTCCCTCTTGGGGGAGAGAATTTGAAGTCTAGAAGGTATCCCTGAGATATGATCTCTAACGCCCAGGGATCCTGGACATCTCTTGCCCAAGCCTGGGCGAAGAGAGAAAGTCTGCCCCCCACTAGATCCGTTCCCGGATCGGGGGCCTTCGATTCATGCTGTCTTAGGGGCAGCAGCAGGTTTCCTGGCCTGCTTGCCCTTGTTCCAGGACTGGTTAGGTCTCCAGCCTTGTCTGTAGCGAGCAACAGCTCCTTCCTGTTTTGGTGCAGAGGAAGTTGATGCTGCTCCTGCTTTGAAATTACGAAAGGAACGAAAATTAGACTGTCTAGCCTTAGGTTTGGCTCTGTCTTGAGGCAGGGCATGGCCTTTACCTCCTGTAATGTCAGCGATAATTTCTTTCAACCCGGGCCCGAATAAGGTCTGCCCTTTGAAAGGTATATTAAGCAATTTAGCTTTAGAAGTAACGTCAGCTGACCAGGATTTTAGCCACAGTGCTCTGCGTGCCTGAATGGCGAATCCGGAATTCTTAGCCGTAAGTTTAGTTAAATGTACTACGGCATCTGAAATAACATAATTTATGCTTACCTGATAAATTTATTTCTCTTGTAGTGTATCCAGTCCACGGATCATCCATTACTTATGGGATATTAACTCCTCCCCAACAGGAAGTGCAAGAGGATTCACCCAGCAGAGCTGCTATATAGCTCCTCCCCTAACTGCCATTACCAGTCATTCGACCGAAAACATGCAGAGAAAGGAAAACCATAGGGTACAGTGGTGACTGTAGTTTAATGGAAAAATTACCTGCCTTAAAGTGACAGGGCGGGCCGTGGACTGGATACACTACAAGAGAAATAAATTTATCAGGTAAGCATAAATTATGTTTTCTCTTGTTAAGTGTATCCAGTCCACGGATCATCCATTACTTATGGGATACCAATACCAAAGCTAAAGTACACGGATGATGGGAGGGACAGGCAGGCTCTTTATACGGAAGGAACCACTGCCTGAAGAACCTTTCTCCCAAAAACAGCCTCCGAAGAAGCAAAAGTGTCAAATTTGTAAAATTTGGAAAAAGTATGAAGAGAAGACCAAGTTGCAGCCTTGCAAATCTGTTCAACAGAAGCCTCATTCTTAAAGGCCCAAGTGGAAGCCACAGCTCTAGTAGAATGTGCTGTAATTCTTTCAGGAGGCTGCTGTCCAGCAGTCTCATAGGCTAACCGTATTATGCTACAAAGCCAAAAGGAGAGAGAGGTAGCCGAAGCTTTTTGACCTCTCCTCTGACCAGAATAAACGACAAACAGGGAAGACGTTTGTCGAAAATCCTTAGTTGCCTGTAGATAAAATTTCAGGGCACGGACTACATCTAGATTGTGTAGTAGACGTTCCTTTTTCGAAGAAGGATTAGGACACAAAGATGGAACCACAATCTCTTGATTGATATTCCTGTTAGTGACCACCTTAGGTAGGAACCCAGGTTTAGTACACAGAACTACCTTGTCTGAATGAAAAATCAGATAAGGAGAATCACAATGTAAGGCAGATAACTCAGAGACTCTTCGAGCCGAGGAAATCGCCATTAAAAACAGAACTTTCCAAGATAACAACTTGATATCAATGGAATGAAGGGGTTCAAACGGAACCCCCTGTAAAACATTAAGAACTAAGTTCAAACTCCATGGTGGAGCAACAGTTTTAAACACAGGCTTGATCCTAGCTAAAGCCTGACAAAAAGCTTGAACGTCCGGAACTTCTGACAGACGTTTGTGTAAAAGAATGGACAGAGCTGAAATCTGTCCCTTTAAGGAACTAGCGGATAAACCCTTTTCTAAACCTTCTTGTAGAAAAGACAATATCCTCGGAATCCTAACCTTACTCCATGAGTAACTCTTGGATTCGCACCAATATAAGTATTTGCGCCATATCTTATGGTAAATCTTTCTGGTAACAGGCTTCCTAGCCTGTATTAAGGTATCAATAATTGACTCAGAAAAACCACGTTTTGATAAAATCAAGCGTTCAATTTCCAAGCAGTCAGCTTCAGAGAAATTAGATTTTGATGTTTGAAGGGACCCTGGATCAGAAGGTCCTGTTTCAGAGGTAGCGACCAAGGTGGACAGGATGACATGTCCACTAGATCTGCATACCAAGTCTTGCGTGGCCATGCAGGCGCTATTAGAATCACTGATGCTCTCTCCTGTTTGATTCTGGCAATCAATCGAGGAAGCATCGGGAAGGGTGGAAACACATAAGCCATCCCGAAGGTCCAAGGTGCTGTCAAAGCATCTATCAGAACCACTCCCGGATCCCTGGATCTGGACCCGTAACGAGGAAGCTTGGCGTTCTGTCGAGACGCCATGAGATCTATCTCTGGTTTGCCCCAACGTCGAAGTATTTGGGCAAAGACCTCCGGATGAAGTTCCCACTCCCCCGGATGAAAAGTCTGACGACTTAAGAAATCCGCCTCCCACTTCTCCACTCCCGGGATGTGGATTGCTGACAGGTGGCAAGAGTGAGACTCTGCCCAGCGAATTATCTTTGATACTTCCATCATTGCTAGGGAGCTTCTTGTCCCTCCCTGATGGTTGATGTAAGCTACAGTCGTGATGTTGTCCGACTGAAACCTGATGAACCCCCGAGTTGTTAACTGGGGCCAAGCCAGAAGGGCATTGAGAACTGCTCTCAATTCCAGAATGTTTATTGGTAGGAGACTCTCCTCCTGATTCCATTGTCCCTGAGCCTTCAGAGAATTCCAGACAGCGCCCCAACCTAGTAGGCTGGCGTCTGTTGTTACAATTGTCCAGTCCGGCCTGCTGAATGGCATTCCCCTGGACAGATGTGGCCGAGAAAGCCACCATAGAAGAGAATTTCTGGTCTCTTGATCCAGATTCAGAGTAGGGGACAAGTCTGAGTAATCCCCATTCCACTGACTTAGCATGCACAATTGCAGCGGTCTGAGATGTAGACGTGCAAAGGGTACTATGTCCATTGCTGCTACCATTAAGCCGATCACCTCCATGCATTGAGCTACTGACGGGTGTTGAATGGAATGAAGGACACGGCATGCATTTTGAAGCTTTGTTAACCTGTCTTCTGTCAGGTAAATCTTCATTTCTACAGAATCTATAAGAGTCCCCAAGAAGGGAACTCTTGTGAGTGGAAAGAGAGAACTCTTCTTTTCGTTCACCTTCCATCCATGCGACCTTAGAAATGCCAGTACTAACTCTGTATGAGACTTGGCAGTTTGAAAGCTTGAAGCTTGTATCAGAATGTCGTCTAGGTACGGAGCTACCGCAATTCCTCGCGGTCTTAGTACCGCCAGAAGAGCACCCAGAACCTTTGTGAAGATTCTCGGAGCCGTAGCCAATCCGAATGGAAGAGCTACAAACTGGCAATGCCTGTCTAGAAAGGCAAACCTTAGATACCGGTAATGATCTTTGTGAATCGGTATGTGAAGGTAAGCATCCTTTAAATCCACTGTGGTCATGTACTGACCCTTTTGGATCATGGGTAAAATTGTCCGAATAGTTTCCATTTTGAACGATGGAACTCTTAGGAATTTGTTTAGGATCTTTAAATCCAAGATTGGCCTGAAAGTTCCCTCTTTTTTGGGAACCACAAACAGATTTGAGTAAAACCCTTGTCTTTGTTCCGACCGCGGAACCGGATTGATCACTCCCATTAATAAAAGATAATGGACGCAGCGTAGAAACACCTCTTTCTTTATTTGGTTTGTTGACAACCTTGACAGATGAAATCTCCCTCTTGGGGGAGAGAATTTGAAGTCTAGAAGGTATCCCTGAGATATGATCTCTAACGCCCAGGGATCCTGGACATCTCTTGCCCAAGCCTGGGCGAAGAGAGAAAGTCTGCCCCCCACTAGATCCGTTCCCGGATCGGGGGCCCTCGATTCATGCTGTCTTAGGGGCAGCAGCAGGTTTCCTGGCCTGCTTGCCCTTGTTCCAGGACTGGTTAGGTCTCCAGCCTTGTCTGTAGCGAGCAACAGCTCCTTCCTGTTTTGGTGCAGAGGAAGTTGATGCTGCTCCTGCTTTGAAATTACGAAAGGAACGAAAATTAGACTGTCTAGCCTTAGGTTTGGCTCTGTCTTGAGGCAGGGCATGGCCTTTACCTCCTGTAATGTCAGCGATAATTTCTTTCAACCTGGGCCCGAATAAGGTCTGCCCTTTGAAAGGTATATTAAGCAATTTAGATTTAGAAGTAACGTCAGCTGACCAGGATTTTAGCCACAGTGCTCTGCGTGCCTGAATGGCGAATCCGGAATTCTTAGCCGTAAGTTTAGTTAAATGTACTACGGCATCTGAAATAAATGAGTTAGCTAACTTAAGGGCTTTAAGCTTGTGTGTAATCTCATCTAATGGAGCTGATTCAAGTGTCTCTTCCAGAGACTCAAAACAAAATGCTGCTGCAGCCGTGACAGGCGCAATGCATGAAAGAGGTTGCAATATAAAACCTTGTTGAACAAACATTTTCTTAAGGTAACCCTCTAACTTTTTATCCATTGGATCTGAAAAGGCACAGCTATCCTCCACCGGGATAGTGGTACGCTTAGCTAAAGTAGAAACTGCTCCCTCCACCTTAGGGACCGTTTGCCATAAGTCCCGTGTGGTGGCGTCTATTGGAAACATCTTTCTAAATATCGGAGGGGGTGAGAACGGCACACCGGGTCTATCCCACTCCTTAGTAACAATTTCAGTAAGTCTCTTAGGTATAGGAAAAACGTCAGTACTCGCCGGGGTACCGCAAAATATTTATCCAACCTACACATTTTCTCTGGTATTGCAACTGTGTTACAATCATTCAGAGCCGCTAACACCTCCCCTAGTAATACACGGAGGTTTTCCAGCTTAAATTTAAAATTTGAAATATCTGAATCCAGTTTGTTTGGATCAGAACCGTCACCCGCAGAATGAAGCTCTCCGTCCTCATGTTCTGCAAATTGTGACGCAGTGTCTGACATGGCCCTAATATTATCAGCGCACTCTGTTCTCACCCCAGAGTGATCACGCTTACCTCTTAGTTCTGGTAATTTAGCCAAAACTTCAGTCATAACAGTAGCCATATCCTGTAATGTGATTTGTAATGGCCGCCCAGATGTACTCGGCGCTACAATATCACGCACCTCCCGAGCGGGAGATGCAGGTACTGACACGTGAGGCGAGTTAGTCGGCATAACTCTCCCCTCGTTGTTTGGTGAAATATGTTCAATTTGTACAGATTGACTTTTATTTAAAGTAGCATCAATACAGTTAGTACATAAATTTCTATTGGGCTCCACTTTGGCTTTAGCACATATAGCACAGATATCTTCCTCTGAATCAGACATGTTTAACACACTAGCAAATAAACTAGCAACTTGGAAATACTTTTCAAGTAATTTACTATAATATGAAAACGTACTGTGCCTATAAGAAGCACAGAAAAAGTTATGACAGTTGAAAATTAATAAACTGAAAAGTTATAGCATCAAATCTTTGTAAAAAACACAATTTTAGCAAAGGATTGCTCCCATTAGCAAAGGATAACTAACCCTGATAGCAGAAAAAAAAAAAAAAATACAGAAATAAACGTTTTTTTATCACAGTCAACTACAATCTCACAGCTCTGCTGTGAGTGATTACCTCCCTCAAAATAAGTTTTGAAGACCCCTGAGTTCTGTAGAGATGAACCGGATCATGCAGGGAAGACAATAAACTTCTGACTGAATTTTTTGATGCGTAGCAAAAGCACCAAAAAAGGCCCCTCCCCCTCACACATAACAGTGAGAGAGATCAGTAAACTGTCATAAATTAAATAAAACGACTGCCAAGTGGAAAAAAATAGTGCCCAAAACATTTTTTCACCCAGTACCTCAGAAAATTAAACGATTTTACATGCCAGCAAAAAACGTTTAACATTAATAAATTGAGTGTTATTAAAAAGCCTGTTGCTAGTCCCTGCAAATTAGGCTAAAGTTTTATGCATACAGTATAATTCCAGTGAAGTGCCATTCCCCAGAATACTGAAGTGTAAAATATACATACATGACAGCCTGATACCAGTTGCTGCTACTGCATTTAAGGCTGAGTTTACATTATATCGGTATGGCAGAATTTTCTCATCAATTCCATTGTCAGAAAATAATAAGCTGCTACATACCTCTTTGCAGATTAATCTGCCCGCTGTCCCCTGATCTGAAGTTTACCTCTCCTCAGATGGCCGAGAAACAGCAATATGATCTTAACTACTCCGGCTAAAATCATAGAAAAACTCAGGTAGATTCTTCTTCAAATTCTACCAGAGAAGGAATAACACACTCCGGTGCTATTATAAAATAACAAACTTTTGATTGAAGGTATGAAACTAAGTATAATCACCACAGTCCTCTCACACATCCTATCTATTCGTTGGGTGCAAGAGAATGACTGGTAATGGCAGTTAGGGGAGGAGCTATATAGCAGCTCTGCTGGGTGAATCCTCTTGCACTTCCTGTTGGGGAGGAGTTAATATCCCATAAGTAATGGATGATCCGTGGACTGGATACACTTAACAAGAGAAAAAACAGAATTTATGTTTACCTGATAAATTACTTTCTCCAACGGTGTGTCCGGTCCACGGCGTCATCCTTACTTGTGGGGATATTCTCCTCCCCAACAGGAAATGGCAAAGAGCCCAGCAAAGCTGGTCACATGATCCCTCCTAGGCTCCGCCTACCCCAGTCATTCGACCGACGTTAAGGAGGAATATTTGCATAGGAGAAACCATATGAAACCGTGGTGACTGTAGTTAAAGAAAATAAATTATCAGACCTGATTAAAAAACCAGGGCGGGCCGTGGACCGGACACACCGTTGGAGAAAGTAATTTATCAGGTAAACATAAATTCTGTTTTCTCCAACATAGGTGTGTCCGGTCCACGGCGTCATCCTTACTTGTGGGAACCAATACCAAAGCTTTAGGACACGGATGATGGGAGGGAGCAAATCAGGTCACCTAGATGGAAGGCACCACGGCTTGCAAAACCTTTCTCCCAAAAATAGCCTCAGAAGAAGCAAAAGTATCAAACTTGTAAAATTTGGTAAAAGTGTGCAGTGAAGACCAAGTCGCTGCCCTACATATCTGATCAACAGAAGCCTCGTTCTTGAAGGCCCATGTGGAAGCCACAGCCCTAGTGGAATGAGCTGTGATTCTTTCGGGAGGCTGCCGTCCGGCAGTCTCGTAAGCCAATCTGATGATGCTTTTAATCCAAAAAGAGAGAGAGGTAGAAGTTGCTTTTTGACCTCTCCTTTTACCGGAATAAACAACAAACAAGGAAGATGTTTGTCTAAAATCCTTTGTAGCATCTAAATAGAATTTTAGAGCGCGAACAACATCCAAATTGTGCAACAAACGTTCCTTCTTCGAAACTGGTTTCGGACACAAAGAAGGCACGACTATCTCCTGGTTAATGTTTTTGTTAGAAACAACTTTTGGAAGAAAACCAGGTTTAGTACGTAAAACCACCTTATCTGCATGGAACACCAGATAAGGAGGAGAACACTGCAGAGCAGATAATTCTGAAACTCTTCTAGCAGAAGAAATTGCAACCAAAAACAAAACTTTCCAAGATAATAACTTAATATCAACGGAATGTAAGGGTTCAAACGGAACCCCCTGAAGAACTGAAAGAACTAAGTTGAGACTCCAAGGAGGAGTCAAAGGTTTGTAAACAGGCTTGATTCTAACCAGAGCCTGAACAAAGGCTTGAACATCTGGCACAGCTGCCAGCTTTTTGTGAAGTAACACAGACAAGGCAGAAATCTGTCCCTTCAGGGAACTTGCAGATAATCCTTTTTCCAATCCTTCTTGAAGGAAGGATAGAATCTTAGGAATCTTAACCTTGTCCCAAGGGAATCCTTTAGATTCACACCAACAGATATATTTTTTCCAAATTTTGTGGTAAATCTTTCTAGTTACAGGCTTTCTGGCCTGAACAAGAGTATCGATAACAGAATCTGAGAACCCTCGCTTCGATAAGATCAAGCGTTCAATCTCCAAGCAGTCAGCTGGAGTGAGACCAGATTCGGATGTTCGAACGGACCTTGAACAAGAAGGTCTCGTCTCAAAGGTAGCTTCCATGGTGGAGTCGATGACATATTCACCAGATCTGCATACCAAGTCCTGCGTGGCCACGCAGGAGCTATCAAGATCACCGACGCCCTTTCCTGATTGATCCTGGCTACCAGCCTGGGGATGAGAGGAAACGGCGGGAATACATAAGCTAGTTTGAAGGTCCAAGGTGCTACTAGTGCATCCACTAGAGCCGCCTTGGGATCCCTGGATCTGGACCCGTAGCAAGGAACTTTGAAGTTCTGACGAGAGGCCATCAGATCCATGTCTGGAATGCCCCACAGTTGAGTGACTTGGGCAAAGATTTCCGGATGGAGTTCCCACTCCCCCGGATGCAATGTCTGACGACTCAGAAAATCCGCTTCCCAATTTTCCACTCCTGGGATGTGGATAGCAGACAGGTGGCAGGAGTGAGACTCCGCCCATAGAATGATTTTGGTCACTTCTTCCATCGCCAGGGAACTCCTTGTTCCCCCCTGATGGTTGATGTACGCAACAGTTGTCATGTTGTCTGATTGAAACCGTATGAACTTGGCCCTCGCTAGCTGAGGCCAAGCCTTGAGAGCATTGAATATCGCTCTCAGTTCCAGAATATTTATCGGTAGAAGAGATTCTTCCCGAGACCAAAGACCCTGAGCTTTCAGGGATCCCCAGACCGCGCCCCAGCCCATCAGACTGGCGTCGGTCGTGACAATGACCCACTCTGGTCTGCGGAAGGTCATCCCTTGTGACAGGTTGTCCAGGGACAGCCACCAACGGAGTGAGTCTCTGGTCCTCTGATTTACTTGTATCCTCGGAGACAAGTTTGTATAGTCCCCATTCCACTGACTGAGCATGCACAGTTGTAATGGTCTTAGATGAATGCGCGCAAAAGGAACTATGTCCATTGCCGCTACCATCAAACCTATCACTTCCATGCACTGCGCTATGGAAGGAAGAGGAACGGAATGAAGTATCCGACAAGAGTCTAGAAGTTTTGTTTTTCTGGCCTCTGTCAGAAAAATCCTCATTTCTAAGGAGTCTATTATTGTCCCCAAGAAGGGAACCCTTGTTGACGGAGATAGAGAACTCTTTTCCACGTTCACTTTCCATCCGTGAGATCTGAGAAAGGCCAGGACAATGTCCGTGTGAGCCTTTGCTTGAGGAAGGGACGACGCTTGAATCAGAATGTCGTCCAAGTAAGGTACTACAGCAATGCCCCTTGGTCTTAGCACAGCTAGAAGGGACCCTAGTACCTTTGTGAAAATCCTTGGAGCAGTGGCTAATCCGAAAGGAAGCGCCACGAACTGGTAATGCTTGTCCAGGAATGCGAACCTTAGGAACCGATGATGTTCCTTGTGGATAGGAATATGTAGATACGCATCCTTTAAATCCACCGTGGTCATGAATTGACCTTCCTGGATGGAAGGAAGAATTGTTTGAATGGTTTCCATTTTGAACGATGGAACCTTGAGAAACTTGTTTAAGATCTTGAGATCTAAGATTGGTCTGAACGTTCCCTCTTTTTTGGGAACTATGAACAGATTGGAGTAGAACCCCATCCCTTGTTCTCCTAATGGAACAGGATGAATCACTCCCATTTTTAACAGGTCTTCTACACAACGTAAGAATGCCTGTCTTTTTATGTGGTCTGAAGACAACTGAGACCTGTGGAACCTCCCCCTTGGGGGAAGCCCCTTGAATTCCAGAAGATAACCTTGGGAGACTATTTCTAGCGCCCAAGGATCCAGAACATCTCTTGCCCAAGCCCGAGCGAAGAGAGAGAGTCTGCCCCCCACCAGATCCGGTCCCGGATCGGGGGCCAACCTTTCATGCTGTCTTGGTAGCAGTGGCAGGTTTCTTGGCCTGCTTTCCCTTGTTCCAGCCTTGCATTGGTCTCCAAGCTGGCTTGGCTTGAGAAGTATTACCCTCTTGCTTAGAGGACGTAGCACTTTGGGCTGGTCCGTTTCTACGAAAGGGACGAAAATTAGGTTTATTTTTGGCCTTGAAAGGCCGATCCTGAGGAAGGGCATGGCCCTTACCCCCAGTGATATCAGAGATAATCTCTTTCAAGTCAGGGCCAAACAGTGTTTTCCCCTTGAAAGGAATGTTAAGTAGCTTGTTCTTGGAAGACGCATCAGCTGACCAAGATTTCAACCAAAGCGCTCTGCGCGCCACAATAGCAAACCCAGAATTCTTAGCCGCTAACCTAGCCAATTGCAAAGTGGCGTCTAGGGTGAAAGAATTAGCCAATTTGAGAGCATTGATTCTGTCCATAATCTCCTCATAAGGAGGAGAATCACTATCGACCGCCTTTACCAGCTCATCGAACCAGAAACACGCGGCTGTAGCGACAGGGACAATGCATGAAATTGGTTGTAGAAGGTAACCCTGCTGAACAAACATCTTTTTAAGTAAACCTTCTAATTTTTTATCCATAGGATCTTTGAAAGCACAACTATCTTCTATGGGTATAGTGGTGCGTTTGTTTAAAGTGGAAACCGCTCCCTCGACCTTGGGGACTGTCTGCCATAAGTCCTTTCTGGGGTCGACCATAGGAAACAATTTTTTAAAAATGGGGGGAGGGACGAAAGGAATACCGGGCCTTTCCCATTCTTTATTTACAATGTCCGCCACCCGCTTGGGTATAGGAAAAGCTTCTGGGAGCCCCGGGACCTCTAGGAACTTGTCCATTTTACATAGTTTCTCTGGGATGACCAACTTGTCACAATCATCCAGAGTGGATAATACCTCCTTAAGCAGAATGCGGAGATGTTCCAACTTAAATTTAAACGTAATCACATCAGGTTCAGCTTGTTGAGAAATGTTCCCTGAATCAGTAATTTCTCCCTCAGACAAAACCTCCCTGGCCCCATCAGACTGGTTTAGGGGCCCTTCAGAACCATTATTATCAGCGTCGTCATGCTCTTCAGTATCTAAAACAGAGCAGTCGCGCTTACGCTGATAAGTGTGCATTTTGGCTAAAATGTTTTTGACAGAATTATCCATTACAGCCGTTAATTGTTGCATAGTAAGGAGTATTGGCGCGCTAGATGTACTAGGGGCCTCCTGAGTGGGCAAGACTCGTGTAGACGAAGGAGGGAATGATGCAGTACCATGCTTACTCCCCTCACTTGAGGAATCATCTTGGGCATCATTGTCATTGTCACATAAATCACATTTATTTAAATGAGAAGGAACTCTGGCTTCCCCACATTCAGAACACAGTCTATCTGGTAGTTCAGACATGTTAAACAGGCATAAACTTGATAACAAAGTACAAAAAACGTTTTAAAATAAAACCGTTACTGTCACTTTAAATTTTAAACTGAACACACTTTATTACTGCAATTGCGAAAAAAACAGAATTTATGTTTACCTGATAAATTACTTTCTCCAACGGTGTGTCCGGTCCACGGCGTCATCCTTACTTGTGGGATATTCTCTTCCCCAACAGGAAATGGCAAAGAGCCCAGCAAAGCTGGTCACATGATCCCTCCTAGGCTCCGCCTACCCCAGTCATTCGACCGACGTTAAGGAGGAATATTTGCATAGGAGAAACCATATGGTACCGTGGTGACTGTAGTTAAAGAAAATAAATTATCAGACCTGATTAAAAAAACCAGGGCGGGCCGTGGACCGGACACACCGTTGGAGAAAGTAATTTATCAGGTAAACATAAATTCTGTTTTCTCCAACATAGGTGTGTCCGGTCCACGGCGTCATCCTTACTTGTGGGAACCAATACCAAAGCTTTAGGACACGGATGAAGGGAGGGAGCAAATCAGGTCACCTAAATGGAAGGCACCACGGCTTGCAAAACCTTTCTCCCAAAAATAGCCTCAGAAGAAGCAAAAGTATCAAACTTGTAAAATTTGGTAAAAGTGTGCAGTGAAGACCAAGTCGCTGCCCTACATATCTGATCAACAGAAGCCTCGTTCTTGAAGGCCCATGTGGAAGCCACAGCCCTAGTGGAATGAGCTGTGATTCTTTCGGGAGGCTGCCGTCCGGCAGTCTCGTAAGCCAATCTGATGATGCTTTTAATCCAAAAAGAGAGAGAGGTAGAAGTTGCTTTTTGACCTCTCCTTTTACCGGAATAAACAACAAACAAGGAAGATGTTTGTCTAAAATCCTTTGTAGCATCTAAATAGAATTTTAGAGCGCGAACAACATCCAAATTGTGCAACAAACGTTCCTTCTTTGAAACTGGTTTCGGACACAGAGAAGGTACGATAATCTCCTGGTTAATGTTTTTGTTAGAAACAACTTTTGGAAGAAAACCAGGTTTAGTACGTAAAACCACCTTATCTGCATGGAACACCAGATAAGGAGGAGAACATTGCAGAGCAGATAATTCTGAAACTCTTCTAGCAGAAGAAATTGCAACTAAAAACAAAACTTTCCAAGATAATAACTTAATATCAACGGAATGTAAGGGTTCAAACGGAACCCCCTGAAGAACTGAAAGAACTAAATTGAGACTCCAAGGAGGAGTCAAAGGTTTGTAAACAGGCTTAATTCTAACCAGAGCCTGAACAAAGGCTTGAACATCTGGCACAGCGGCCAGCTTTTTGTGAAGTAACACAGACAAGGCAGAAATCTGTCCCTTCAGGGAACTTGCAGATAATCCTTTTTCCAATCCTTCTTGAAGGAAGGATAGAATCCTAGGAATCTTAACCTTGTCCCAAGGGAATCCTTTAGATTCACACCAACAGATATATTTTTTCCAAATTTTGTGGTAAATCTTTCTAGTTACAGGCTTTCTGGCCTGAACAAGAGTATCGATAACAGAATCTGAGAACCCTCGCTTCGATAAGATCAAGCGTTCAATCTCCAAGCAGTCAGCTGGAGTGAAACCAGATTCGGATGTTCGAACGGACCCTGAACAAGAAGGTCTCGTCTCAAAGGTAGCTTCCAAGGTGGAGCCGATGACATATTCACCAGATCTGCATACCAAGTCCTGCGTGGCCACGCAGGAGCTATCAAGATCACCGACGCCCTCTCCTGATTGATCCTGGCTACCAGCCTGGGGATGAGAGGAAACGGCGGGAACACATAAGCTAGTTTGAAGGTCCAAGGTGCTACTAGTGCATCCACTAGAGCCGCCTTGGGATCCCTGGATCTGGACCCGTAGCAAGGAACTTTGAAGTTCTGACGAGAGGCCATCAGATCCATCGAAAATGAGGCTCTGCCTATGCTTTGGGAAAGCCCCTAAAGAATAAGGTGTCTAAAACAGTGCCTGCCGATATTATTATATCAAAATACCCAGATAAAATGATTCCTCAAGGCTAAATATGTGTTAATAATGAATCGATTTAGCCCAGAAAAAGTCTACAGTCTTAATAAGCCCTTTTTGAAGCCCTTATTTACGATCGTAATAAACATGGCTTACCGGATCCCATAGGGAAAATGACAGCTTCCAGCATTACATCGTCTTGTTAGAATGTGTCATACCTCAAGCAGCAAGAGACTGCTCACTGTTCCCCCAACTGAAGTTAATTGCTCTCAACAGTCCTGTGTGGAACAGCCATGGATTTTAGTGACGGTTGCTAAAATCATTTTCCTCATACAAACAGAAATCTTCATCTCTTTTCTGTTTCTGAGTAAATAGTACCTACCAGCACTATTTTAAAATAACAAACTCTTGATTGAATAATAAAAACTACAGTTAAACACTAAAAAACTCTAAGCCATCTCCGTGGAGATGTTGCCTGTACAATGGCAAAGAGAATGACTGGGGTAGGCGGAGCCTAGGAGGGATCATGTGACCAGCTTTGCTGGGCTCTTTGCCATTTCCTGTTGGGGAAGAGAATATCCCACAAGTAAGGATGACGCCGTGGACCGGACACACCTATGTTGGAGAAATATGAAGGAATTGTTCAAAATTCACCAAAATTTCACCACAGTGTCTTAAAGCCTTAAAAGTATTGCACCCCAAATTTGGAAGCTTTAACCCTTAAAATAACGGAACCGGAGCCGTTCTTAACTTTAACCCCTTTACAGTCCCTGGTGTCTGCTTTGCTGAGACCCAACCAAGCCCAAAGGGGAATACGATACCAAATGACGCCTTCAGAAAGTCTTTTCTATGTATCAGAGCTCCTCACACATGCGACTGCATGTCATGCCTCTCAAAAACAAGTGCGCAACACCGGCGCGAAAATGAGGCTCTGCCTATGATTTGGGAAAGCCCCTAAAGAGAAAGGTGTCTAAAAAAGTGCCTGCCGATATAAACTTATCAAAATACCCAGATTAAATGATTCCTCAAGGCTAAATATGTGTTAATAATGAATCGATTTAGCCCAGAAAAAGTCTACAGTCTTAATAAGCCCTTGTGAAGCCCTTATTTACAATCTTAATAAACATGGCTTACCGGATCCCATAGGGAAAATGACAGCTTCCAGCATTACATCGTCTTGTTAGAGTGTGTCATACCTCAAGCAGCAAGAGACTGCTCCCTGTTCCCCCAACTGAAGTTAATTCCTCTCAACAGTCCTGTGTGGAACAGCCATGGATTTTAGTTACTGTTGCTAAAATCATTTTCCTCATACAAACAGAAATCTTCATCTCTTTTCTGTTTCTGAGTAAATAGTACATACCAGCACTATTTTAAAATAACAAACTCTTGATTGAATAATAAAAACTACAGTTAAACACTAAAAAACTCTAAGCCATCTCCGTGGAGATGTTGCCTGTACAACGGCAAAGAGAATGACTGGGGTAGGCGGAGCCTAGGAGGGATCATGTGACCAGCTTTGCTGGGCTCTTTGCCATTTCCTGTTGGGGAGGAGAATATCCCCACAAGTAAGGATGACGCCGTGGACCGGACACACCTATGTTGGAGAAATGAGTTAGCTAACTTAAGGGCTTTAAGCTTGTGTGTAATCTCATCTAATGGAGCTGATTCAAGTGTCTCTTCCAGAGACTCAAACCAAAATGCTGCTGCAGCTGTGACAGGCGCAATGCATGCAAGAGGTTGCAATATAAAACCTTGTTGAACAAACATTTTCTTAAGGTAACCCTCTAACTTTTTATCCATTGGATCTGAAAAGGCACAGCTATCCTCCACCGGGATAGTGGTACGCTTAGCTAAAGTAGAAACTGCTCCCTCCACCTTAGGGACCGTTTGCCATAAGTCCCGTGTGGTGGCGTCTATTGGAAACATCTTTCTAAATATCGGAGGGGGTGAGAACGGCACACCGGGTCTATCCCACTCCTTAGTAACAATTTCAGTAAGTCTCTTAGGTATAGGAAAAACGTCAGTACTCGCCGGGTACCGCAAAATATTTATCCAACCTACACATTTTCTCTGGTATTGCAACTGTGTTACAATCATTCAGAGCCGCTAACACCTCCCCTAGTAATACACGGAGGTTTTCCAGCTTAAATTTAAAATTTGAAATATCTGAATCCAGTTTGTTTGGATCAGAACCGTCACCCGCAGAATGAAGCTCTCCGTCCTCATGTTCTGCAAATTGTGACGCAGTGTCTGACATGGCCCTAATATTATCAGCGCACTCTGTTCTCACCCCAGAGTGATCACGCTTACCTCTTAGTTCTGGTAATTTAGCCAAAACTTCAGTCATAACAGTAGCCATATCCTGTAATGTGATTTGTAATGGCCGCCCAGATGTACTCGGCGCTACAATATCACGCACCTCCCGAGCGGGAGATGCAGGTACTGACACGTGAGGCGAGTTAGTCGGCATAACTCTCCCCTCGTTGTTTGGTGAAATATGTTCAATTTGTACAGATTGACTTTTATTTAAAGTAGCATCAATACAGTTAGTACATAAATTTCTATTGGGCTCCACTTTGGCTTTAGCACATATAGCACAGATATCTTCCTCTGAATCAGACATGTTTAACACACTAGCAAATAAACTAGCAACTTGGAAATACTTTTCAAGTAATTTACTATAATATGAAAACGTACTGTGCCTATAAGAAGCACAGAAAAAGTTATGACAGTTGAAAATTAATAAACTGAAAAGTTATAGCATCAAATCTTTGTAAAAAACACAATTTTAGCAAAGGATTGCTCCCATTAGCAAAGGATAACTAACCCTGATAGCAGAAAAAAAAAAAAAAAAAAATACAGAAATAAACGTTTTTTTATCACAGTCAACTACAATCTCACAGCTCTGCTGTGAGTGATTACCTCCCTCAAAACAAGTTTTGAAGACCCCTGAGTTCTGTAGAGATGAACCGGATCATGCAGGGAAGACAATAAACTTCTGACTGAATTTTTTGATGCGTAGCAAAAGCACCAAAAAAGGTCCCTCCCCATCACACATAACAGTGAGAGAGATCAGTAAACTGTCATAAATTAAATAAAACGACTGCCAAGTGGAAAAAAATAGTGCCCAAAACATTTTTTCACCCAGTACCTCAGAAAATTAAACGATTTTACATGCCAGCAAAAAACGTTTAACATTAATAAATTGAGTGTTATTAAAAAGCCTGTTGCTAGTCCCTGCAAATTAGGCTAAAGTTTTATGCATACAGTATAATTCCAGTGAAGTGCCATTCCCCAGAATACTGAAGTGTAAAATATACATACATGACAGCCTGATACCAGTTGCTGCTACTGCATTTAAGGCTGAGTTTACATTATATCAGTATGGCAGAATTTTCTCATCAATTCCATTGTCAGAAAATAATAAGCTGCTACATACCTCTTTGCAGATTAATCTGCCCGCTGTCCCCTGATCTGAAGTTTACCTCTCCTCAGATGGCCGAGAAACAGCAATATGATCTTAACTACTCCGGCTAAAATCATAGAAAAACTCAGGTAGATTCTTCTTCAAATTCTACCAGAGAAGGAATAACACACTCCGGTGCTATTATAAAATAACAAACTTTTGATTGAAGGTATGAAACTAAGTATAATCACCACAGTCCTCTCACACATCCTATCTATTCGTTGAGTGCAAGAGAATGACTGGGAATGGCAGTTAGGGGAGGAGCTATATAGCAGCTCTGATGGGTGAATCCTCTTGCACTTCCTGTTGGGGAGGAGTTAATATCCCATAAGTAATGGATGATCCGTGGACTGGATACACTTAACAAGAGAAATAAAATGTGATTTTTTATTTTTTTTTAAATTTTTACTAAAATAGCATTTCTTATTTAATAAACTATGCAATACAATGATTGCCCCTTAAATTTCTTCATTATTCCCCCCAAGACACATATGGATACATACAAGATACAGACTAACTGATAAGATTTGAGTTTCCATGCAAAACTGTGCAGTGTTAATATCTATCTGCTCAGACTCTGTTAATTTGTTAGACACAATAACAATCTTTTAATATAAGCTAACATTATAAATGACAGTTCCATTTTTTATTTTATTTTTTTGCTCACAGAGATGGCTGAGCCAATCCAACAGTTAACAAGAAATAGTCGAAATGAAGAAAGACAGAGGGTGCCTTACTTGCTGCTGAGTCGCAAAGAAAAGGTTGGAATTTCTGATCATAATCTTCACACTTTTCTTTATGTACAGATCCAACAAAATCCTGTATGTTGTATCACTAAATAATACCGCTCAATAAGAGATAATCACACTGATTAACTTACATAATAAGATGTGTAAACATTAAAGGGACATGAAAACCAAATGTTTTCTTATTTAGATAGAGGATACCATTTTAAATGTCTTTCCAATTTATTTCTATTGTCTGATTTGCTTCATTCTCTTGGTATATTTTTGCTGAAGAAGTAGCAATGCAATACTGGAAGTTAGCTAAACACATTGGGTGAGCCAATGACATGATGCATAAATGTGCAGCCACCAATCAGCAGCTTCATGATCCTACCTAGGTATGATTGTCAACAAAAGATACGAAAAGAACAAAACAAATTAGATCATATACGTATATTGGAAAGATGTTTAAAAAAAAAGTTTCATGTCCCTTTAAGCTGTGTATTGTTTCTTTATCTCCACAGGGACTTTAAATACATAATTCTGTCTAGCATTTATTTAATGTTTAAAACATGACAATGTGCAGACTTTTTTCTTTTAACAGTTATACTAGTTTAAATATTTCTCTCTCTGCCAAGGCCAATAAGGAACAGTTATAGATAGGTCACTGGAGTGTAGAATACGGTATTATAAATAGAATATGGAATCTGTACTTCCATTTTTAACAGGAAGTGGAAAGTCCACAAATTTCAGAATTAAATTAAAGGAAAAAGAAACAAAATAGTGAAATTATATTGCAAAGTATCTTTACTGCATATAACTATAAAATTTTAGATTACAAAGTGATTAATGTTCCTTTAAAGGGACACTAAAGTAAAAAAATAGTTCATGATTCAGATAGAGCATACACTTACTTTGTCAATATTTAAACAGCTAATTAAACTTTATAAAATACATCTATATGTTATTCTCAGACTAATCTTTTCTTTGAATGTATCATTCATTATCATTAATTTAGTGTTTAATGTCCCTTTAAATCATTAAAGCTGATTTATAGTCTTACATGTTTAATGTTACTGCCTGAGAATGATGCTTATTAAGCTAAAATGACATGAAAGAATAAATGCAGTGGTTTTAATGTAATAAATAAAACGCATCAAAGAAATTCTAAATGCAATGCGTATGCTATTCCCAATGGTAGAAACTACTACTATTAACAAAATATACCAGGCTGTGACATTTTAGTGAATATATTGCTGTTTCTAGGTGATTTAAAAGCAGATCATATTTGGAAAAGTTCTTTACAAAAAATATTATGCAAATATTGCTTCTAAGTACTCAACCATGTGACAATGCATCTTAAAAGGATATGAAAACCAAAATGCTTCTTTCATGATTCAGATAGAGCATGTGACTTTAAACAACTTTCTAATTTACTTTTATTATCAATGTGTTTTTGTTCTCTTGGCATCTTTTGTTGAAAAGCAGTGACGTATGCCATTTCTGGAGCACTATATGGCAGTAGTTTTGCAAGATTGTTATCCTTTTGTAAGAGCACTAGTTGGCAGCACTTTTTTCTGCCATGTAGTGCTCCTGACGTCTACCTAGGTATTTCTTTTAAAGGTGCATCATACAACAAAATTATTATAAGCTATTTAAATAAAGCATTAAGTGTAGATAACATTTGCAATTGACACGCATTACCTATCTTGCAGCTAACTCTCCTAAAAATGGGATAAACCATGCAGGGTGTTTCACTGAATATGGATACCTAAGTACTATACTCTAATCATTGAGCTATGGTTTTATCTTCACTCCCTAACTGCCTACAGAAGACAGTCACTAACTGGCTCACTAAAGCTGCATTAAAGGGACATTATACACTAGATTTTTCTTTGCATAAATGTTTTGTAGATGATCCAATTATATAGCCCATACAGTTTTTTTTTTTTTAAATGTATAGTTTTGCTTATTTTTAAATAACATTGCTCTGATTTTAGACTCCTATGTAAGCCACAAAGTTTTAGAAGTATACAGATGTATACCTACTCCAGCTTACTCCTGTTTGTATAAAGTGTCTTTTCATATGCAGAGGTTGGGGGAGGGGGGGAGTGTCTGCTGTTTTTGCTATACAGCCCCTTTCAGTGAGTGTTTCAGCTAACCTTTTCAACAGAGCTAAACTGGGAGCTTCTAAGTAAGTTTTTAAATGGTTTTATACTGGATTTTTATATCAGTATCTGTGCATATTATTCTGTATAGTAGTGTCTATTACATGCAGTTATATGAAAATTGGTGAATACTGTCCCTTTAACTCTCATGAGATTTCACAGTAAACTTCCTTAAACTGAATAGGGAAATAACATGAGTGTGCATGAGGCATGCTCCCTGGCAGGTCCCGGGACAGGCATACTGATTTGCTGCTTAAAATCCTTTGCAATGGGGTATGAATACTTAGGACATTTTGAGGTAAAATATCTTTCCTTTTTTACATAGAGATGATCAGGTGATATTTTCTAGTCAACTTTTTACAGCTATGCTGCATCATTTCCAAGTGTTTCAGCATTTGGGTATCATGTCCCTTTAATAGAGTTGCCACCTCAGCCATGTTTTCCTGGACACTTATGAGTTACACATGCTGCAGGGTGGAACATGTTTTGTGTTTCTGGACAGCACTATTCATCTGCCTCCCTGCACACCCTGCAGCATGTGTAACTTATAAGTGTTCTGTATTTTAAGGGACAGGTGGCAACCCTACCCTTTAAGGCCTCAAGATTATGAGCTAGATGTACTAGTGACAGGATGCAAAATGTGCTTATAGCCACAAGATTAAAGAGCACTAACCAGGAAAAATCCTACTTGAGTATGTCAACACAATGACTTTAGTAGTTGTAAATCATTACTATCATCATCTCATGCACTTGAAAAATGTTTCTTCGATTTGTTGAGGGAAAAAAAAAAGTAAATAGCAGCTGCTTCCCCTTACAAATTCTATGTACTGAAAAACAATGCTTTTTTGAAAATGTAAATACTTTCTTATATACAGAATAAAAGTTTGCAATAATGTTTGGGACAATACATTTTTATTATACGCCATTTCATTTATAACTTTATAAAAGAATATATATATATTAAAACAAACTACTCTTTCACTGGTGACTTATTTTAAGAATTTAAAGCACTACACTATTTCTATTTCTGTCTTAGATTCACTATTATGAATCCCATTTCTGAATAAAAAGCAAAATGTGTGTTATTTAAGATTTTGTTAAAGGGACATTCAAGACAAAATTGGAACCCATATGGGTGCATTTCAGTTTTAAATAGAAGCATTTTTGTAATATAAATGTATTAGCAAAAATGCTTCTAATAAAAGCTATAGCTGTTTCAAAAGTGTATTTAAGTATGCACTGTGCACCAGCATTTTAAACACAGCACTTGCTAAGGTGCTTGTATCATCTGGTAATGACTTATTTGTTAATTGCTGACATGATTCAAGCCCCACTGGGGGTTTTTTAATAATAGAATTAAAATGGAAAGTTGTTTGAATTGTATGTTCCATCTGAAATGGATTTTCTTGTCCTTTTAATGGACTTTTAAAACAAATAAAAAGCTCAGAGTATTTTTGATATGTTTATACAAAAATGTAGTATCCATTAAAGCCTTTTAGTTGGTTATGTTTTTACATTCTTATGTATTCATTTATTTGTTTATTATTTTTTTGGGAACAACTATAAATGAATCACATGCACCACAGTTTGTATTTACACATAACAACAAACTCTAAGTAGAAAATCAGATTACCACAAAGTATAATCCTGCGCTAAGTGAAGGCCCTTGTTCTCCGAGCACATACGCTGCTCCGAGGGATAAGAGCGTCTGCTGTGGTCTGGACTCATAGACAGCAATATGCTTTTGGAGGAACAAATTAAACAGGCACAGATACTTAAAAAAAAAAAAAAAGACAGAGAGACAATGAATAGAGAGATTGTTCTGAACCAAGACCAACATTTGTGAAGAACTAAGTCTGCTACATATATGTCCCTTATTGACTTTATCAGAAAACAACTGCAAAACAATGCATATTATACTACCTTTATGACCTATGCTAGCCTGGTTGTCTTTGGACTAAAGCCCAAATTGGCTCCTTCAAATAAGGCACATGGTGGGTGAAGTTTGGCTATTGAAAATAGGTAAAAAGGATGTTAATTTATTCTACACACCCCTGTTAAAATGTCAGGTTTCTGTGATGTAAAAAAATTAGACAAAGATAAATCATTTCAGAACTTTTTCCACCTTTAATGTGACCTATAAACTGTACAACTCAATTAATAAAACAAAGTGAAATATTTTAGGTAAAGGGAAATAAAAATAAAAAACTAAAATAATATGGTTGCATAAGTGTGAACACCCTTTTATAACTGGGGATGTAGCTGTGTTCAGAATTAAGCAATCACATTAAAAATCATGTTAAATAGGAGTCAGTACACACCTGTCATCATTTAAAGTGCCTCTGATTAACCCCAAATAAAGTTCAGCTGTTCTAGTAGGTCTTTCCTGACATTTTGTTAGTCGCATCCTACAGCAAAAGCCATGGTCCGCAGAGAGCTTCTAAAGCATCAGAGGGATCTCATTGTTAAAAGGTATCAGTCAGGAGAAGGGTACAAAATAATTTCCAAGGCATTAGATATACCATGGAACACAGTGAAGACAGTCATCATCAAGTGAAGAAAATATGGTGCAACAGTGACATTACCAAGAACTGGATGTCCCTCCAAAATTGATGAAAAGACGAGAAGAAAACTGGTCTGGAAGGCTACCAAGAGGCCTACAACAACATTAAAGGAGCTGCAGGAATATCTGGCAAGTACTGGCTGTGTGGTACATGTGACAACAATCGCCCGTATTCTTCATATGTCTGGGCTATGGGGTAGAGTGGCAAGACGGAAGTCCTTTCTTACAAAAAAAAACATCCAAGCCAGGCTAAAATTTGCAAAAACACATCTGAAGTTTCCCAAAAGCATGTTGCAAAAGGTGTTCTGGTTTGATGAAACCAAAGTTGAACTTTTTGGCCATAATTCCAAAAGATATGTTTGCCGCAAAAACACTGCATATCACCAAAAGAACACCATACCCACAGTGAAGCATGGTGGTGTCAGCATCATGCTTTGGGGCTGTTTTTCTTCAGCTGGAACTGGGGCCTTAGTCAAGGTAGAGGGAATAATGAACAGTTCCAAATACCAGACAATATTGGCACAAAACCTTCAGGCTTCTGCTAGAAAGCTGAACATGAAGAGGAACTTCATCTTTCAGCATGACAACGACCCAAAGCATACATCCAAATCAACAAAGGAATGGCTTCACCAGAAGAAGATTAAAGTTTTGGGATGGCCCAGCCAGAGCCCATACCTGAATCCAATTTAAAATCTGTGGGGTGATCTGAAGAGGGCTGTGCACAGGAGATGCCCTCGCATTCTGACAGATTTAGAGTGCTTTTGCAAAGAAGAGTGGGCAAATCTTGCCAAGTCAAGATGTGCCATGCTGAAAAAACATAATTTATGCTTACCTGATAAATTTATTTCTCTTGTAGTGTGTTCAGTCCACGGGTCATCCATTACTTATGGGATATATTCTCCTTCCCAACAGGAAGTTGCAAGAGGATCACCCAAGCAGAGCTGCTATATAGCTCCTCCCCTCACATGTCATATCCAGTCATTCGACCGAAACAAGACGAGAAAGGAGAAACTATAGGGTGCAGTGGTGACTGGAGTTTCAATTAAAATTTAGAGCTGCCTCAAAAAAGACAGGGCGGGCCGTGGACTGAACACACTACAAGAGAAATAAATTTATCAGGTAAGCATAAATTATGTTTTCTCTTGTTAAGTGTGTTCAGTCCACGGGTCATCCATTACTTATGGGATACCAATACCAAAGCTAAAGTACACGGATGATGGGAGGGACAAGGCAGGAACATTAAACAGAAGGAACCAATGCCTGTAGAACCTTTCTCCCAAAAACAGCCTCCGAAGAAGCAAAAGTGTCAAATTTGTAAAATTTTGAAAAGGTATGAAGTGAAGACCAAGTTGCAGCCTTGCAAATCTGTTCAGAGGCCTCATTCTTAAAGGCCCAGGTGGAAGCCACAGCTCTAGTGGAATGAGCTGTAATTCTTTCAGGGGGCTGCTGTCCAGCAGTCTCATAGGCTAACCGTATTATGCTACGAAGCCAAAAAGAGAGAGAGGTGGCCGAAGCCTTTTGACCTCTCCTCTGTCCAGAATAAACGACAAACAGAGAAGAAGTTTGCCGAAAATCTTTAGTTGCCTGTAAGTAGAACTTCAGGGCACGGACTACGTCCAGATTATGCAAAAGACGTTCCTTCTTTGAAGAAGGATTAGGACATAATGATGGAACAACAATCTCTTGATTGATATTCCTGTTAGAAACAACCTTAGGTAAAAACCTAGGTTTAGTACGCAGAACTACCTTGTCTGAATGAAAAATCAGATAAGGAGAATCACAATGTAAGGCAGATAACTCAGAGACTCTTCGAGCCGAGGAAATAGCCATCAAAAACAGAACTTTCCAAGATAAAAGCTTAATATCAATGGAATGAAGGGGTTCAAACGGAACACCCTGAAGAACTTTAAGAACCAAGTTTAAGCTCCACGGAGGAGCAACAGTTTTAAACACAGGCTTAATCCTAGCCAAAGCTTGACAAAAAGCCTGGACGTCTGGATTCTCTGCCAGACGTTTGTGTAAAAGAATAGACAGAGCAGAAAACTGTCCCTTTAACGAACTAGCGGATAAACCCTTTTCTAAACCCTCTTGTAGAAAGGACAATATCCTAGGAATCCTAACCTTACTCCATGAGTAACTCTTGGATTCACGCCAATATAAATATTTACGCCATATCTTATGGTAAATTTTTCTGGTAACAGGTTTTCGAGCCTGTATTAATGTATCAATAACCGACTCAGGGAAACCACGCTTTGATAGAATCAAGCGTTCAATCTCCATGCAGTCAGCCTCAGAGAAATTAGGCTTGGATGGTTGAAAGGACCCTGAATTAGAAGATCCTGCCTCAGAGGCAGAGACCATGGTGGACAGGACGACATGTCCACTAGGTCTGCATACCAGGTCCTGCGTGGCCACGCAGGCGCTATCAGAATCACCGATGCTCTCTCCTGTTTGATCCTGGCAATCAGTCGAGGCAGCAACGGAAACGGTGGAAACACATAAGCCATGTTGAAAACCCAAGGGGCTGCTAGTGCATCTATCAGCACCGCTCCCGGGTCCCTGGACCTGGATCCGTAACAAGGAAGCTTGGCGTTCTGGCGAGATGCCATGAGATCCAGTTCCGGTTCGCCCCAACGAAGAATCAGTTGGGCAAATACCTCCGGGTGAAGTTCCCACTCCCCCGGATGAAAGGTCTGGCGACTTAGAAAGTCCGCCTCCCAGTTCTCCACGCCTGGGATGTAGATCGCTGACAGGTGGCAAGAGTGAGACTCTGCCCAGCGAATTATCTTCGAGACTTCTAACATCGCTAGGGAACTCCTGGTTCCCCCTTGATGATTAATGTAAGCCACAGTCGTGATGTTGTCCGACTGAAATCTGATGAACCTCAGTGTTGCTAACTGAGGCCAAGCTAGAAGAGCATTGAATATTGCTCTTAATTCCAGAATGTTTATTGGGAGGAGTTTCTCCTCCTGAGTCCACGATCCCTGAGCCTTCAGGGAGTTCCAGACTGCGCCCCAGCCTAGTAGGCTGGCATCTGTTGTTACAATCGTCAAATCTGGTCTGCGAAAAGTCATTCCTTTGGACAGATGAACCCGAGACAACCACCAGAGAAGAGAATCTCTGGCCTCCTGGTCCAGATTTAGTAAAGGGGACAGATCTGAGTAATCCCCATTCCACTGACTTAGCATGCATAACTGCAGCGGTCTGAGATGCAGGCGCGCAAATGGCACTATGTCCATTGCCGCGACCATTAAGCCGATTACTTCCATGCACTGAGCTACTGATGGGCTTGGAATGGAATGAAGGACACGGCAAGCATTTAGGATTTTTGATAACCTGGACTCCGTCAGGTAAATTTTCATCTCTACAGAATCTATAAGAGTCCCTAGAAAGGGAACCCTTGTGAGTGGTAACAGAGAACTCTTTTCCATGTTCACTTTCCACCCATGCGACCTCAGAAATGCTAGAACTATCTCTGTATGAGACTTTGCATTTTGAAAACTTGACGCTTGTATCAGAATGTCGTCTAGGTACGGAGCCACCGCTATGCCTCGCGGTCTTAGTACCGCCAGAAGCGAGCCCAGAACCTTTGTAAAAATTCTCGGGGCCGTAGCTAACCCGAAGGGAAGAGCTACAAACTGGTAATGCCTGTCTAGAAAGGCAAACCTTAGGTACCGATAATGATCTTTGTGAATCGGTAAGTGAAGGTAAGCATCCTTTAAGTCCACTGTGGTCATATCCTGGCCCTCCTGGATCATGGGTAGGATGGTTCGAATAGTTTCCATTTTGAACGATGGAACCCTTAGGAACTTGTTTAAGATCTTTAAGTCCAAGATTGGTCTGAAGGTTCCCTCTTTTTTGGGAACCACAAACAGATTTGAATAAAAACCTTGCCCCTGTTCCATCCGCGGAACTGGGTGGATCACTCCCATCACTAAGAGGTCTTGTACACATTGTAGGAATGCCTCTTTCTTTATTAGGTTTGTTGATAACCTTGACAGATGAAATCTCCCTTGTGGAGGAGAAGATCTGAAGTCCAGAAGGTATCCCTGAGATATGATCTCCAACGTCCAGGGATCCTGGACATCTCTTGCCCAGGCCTGGGCGAAGAGAGAAAGTCTGCCCCCCACTAGATCCGTTTCCGGATAGGGGGCCCTTCCTTCATGCTGTCTTAGGGGCAGAAGTAGGCTTTCTGGCCTGCTTGCCTTTGTTCCAGGACTGGTTGCCTTTCCAACCCTGTCTGTAACGAGCAGCAGTTCCCTCCTGTTTTGGAGCGGAGGAAGTTGATGCTGCTCCTGCCTTGAAATTACGAAAGGCACGAAAATTAGACTGTTTGGCCTTTGATTTGGCCCTGTCCTGAGGAAGGGTGTGACCCTTACCTCCAGTAATGTCAGCAATAATCTCCTTCAAGCCGGGCCCGAATAAGGTTTGCCCTTTGAAAGGAATATTAAGCAATTTAGATTTAGAAGTTACATCTGCTGACCAGGATTTAAGCCATAGCGCTCTGCGCGCCTGGATGGCGAATCCGGAGTTCTTAGCCGTTAGTTTGGTTAAATGCACAACGGCATCCGAAACAAATGCATTAGCTAGCTTAAGGGCTTTAAGCTTGTTCATAGTCTCATCCAATGGAGCTGTGCGAATAGCCTCTTCCAGAGACTCAAACCAGAATGCCACTGCAGCAGTGACGGGCGCAATGCATGCAAGGGGCTGTAATATAAAACCTTGTTGAACAAACATTTTCTTAAGGTAACCTTCTAATTTGTTATCCATTGGATCTGAGAAAGCACAACTATCCTCCACCGGGATAGTGGTACGCTTAGCTAAAGTAGAAACTGCTCCCTCCACCTTAGGGACCGTCTGCCATAAGTCTCGTGTGGTGGCGTCTATTGGGAACATTTTTCTAAATATCGGAGGAGGGGAAAAGGGCACACCGGGTTTATCCCACTCCTTGCTAATAATCTCTGTAAGCCTTTTTAGGTATAGGAAAAACGTCAGTACACACCGGTACCGCATAGTATTTATCCAGCCTACATAATTTCTCTGGGATTGCAACCGTGTCGCAATCATTCAGAGCCGCTAATACCTCCCTTAGCAATACACTGAGGTTCTCAAGCTTAAATTTAAAATTTGAAATTTCTGAATCCGGTCTCCCTGGATCAGATCCGTCACCCACAGAATGAAGCTCTCCGTCCTCATGTTCTGCAAATTGTGACTCTGCCCAGCGAATTATCTTTGATACTTCCAACATCGCTAGGGAACTCCTGGTTCCCCCTTGATGGTTGATGTAAGCCACAGTCGTGATATTGTCCGACTAAAATCTGATGAACCTCAGTGTTGCCAACTGAGGCCAAGCTAGAAGAGCATTGAATATCGCTCTTAATTCCAGAATATTTATTGGGAGGAGTCTCTCCTCCTGAGTCCACGATCCCTGAGCCTTCAGGGAGTTCCAGACTGCGCCCCAACCTAGAAGGCTGGCATCTGTTGTTACAATCGTCCAATCTGGCCTGCGAAAGGTCTTCCCTTTGGACAGATGAAGTCGAGAAAGCCACCAGAGAAGAGAATGCCTGGTCTCTTGATCCAGATTTATTTGAGGGGACAAATCTGAGTAATCCCCATTCCACTGACTGAGCATGCATAATAGCAGCGGTCTGAGATGCAGGCGCGCAAATGGTACTATGTCCATTGCTGCTACCATTAAGCCGATTACTTCCATGCACTGGGCTACTGACGGGTGTGGAATGGAATGAAGGGCACGGTAAGCATTTAGAAGTTTTGATAACCTGGCCTCCGTCAGGTAAATTTTCATCTCTACAGAATCTATAAGAGTCCCTAAGAAGGGAACCCTTGTGAGTGGTGATAGAGAACTCTTTTCCACGTTCACCTTCCATCCATGCGACCTCATAAATGCCAGAACTATCTCTGTATGAGACTTGGCAGTTTGAAAACTTGACGCTTGTATCAGAATGTCGTCTAGGTACGGAGCCACCGCTATGCCTCGCGGTCTTAGTACCGCCAGAAGTGAGCCCAGAACCTTTGTAAAGATTCTTGGGGCCGTAGCCAACCCGAAGGGAAGAGCTACAAACTGGTAATGCCTGTCTAGGAAGGCAAATCTTAGATACCGATAATGATCCTTGTGAATCGGTATGTGAAGGTAGGCATCCTTTAAGTCCACTGTGGTCATGTACTGACCCTCTTGGATCATGGGTAGGATGGTTCGAATAGTTTCCATTTTGAATGATGGAACTCTTAGGAACTTTTTTAGGATCTTTAAGTCCAAGATTGGTCTGAAGGTTCCCTCTTTCTTGGGAACCACAAACAGATTTGAATAAAATCCTTGCCCTTGTTCCGTCCGCGGAACTGGGTGGATCACCCCCATTAATAAGGTCTTGTACACAGCGTAGAAACGCCTCTTTCTTAATTTGGTTTGCTGATAACCTTGAAAAATGAAATCTCCCTTGTGGAGGAGAAGCCTTGAAGTACAGAAGATATCCCTGAGATATGATCTCCAACGCCCAGGGATCCTGGACATCTCTTGCCCAAGCTTGGGCGAAGAGAGAAAGTCTGCCCCCCACTAGATCCGTTTCCGGACAGGGGGCCCTTACTTCATGCTGTCTTAGGGGCAGCAGCAGGTTTTCTGGCCTGCTTGCCCTTGTTCCAGGACTGGTTGCTTTTCCAACCCTGTCTGTAACGAGTAGCAGTCCCTTCCTGTTTTGGAGCGGAGGAAGTTGATGCTGCTCCTGCCTTGAAATTACGAAAGGCACGAAAATTAGACTGTTTGGCCTTTGATTTGGCCCTGTCCTGAGGAAGGGAGTGACCCTTACCTCCAGTAATGTCAGCAATAATTTCTTTCAAGCCAGGCCCGAATAAGGTTTGCCCTTTGAAAGGAATATTAAGCAATTTAGATTTTAGAAGTTACATCTGCTGACCAGGATTTAAGCCATAGCGCTCTGCGTGCCTGGATGGCGAATCCGGAGTTCTTAGCCGTTAGTTTGGTAAAATGCACCACGGCATCCGAAACAAATGCATTAGCTAGCTTAAGGGCTTTAAGCTTGTTCATAATCTCATCCAATGGAGCTGTGCGAATAGCCTCTTCCAGAGACTCAAACCAGAATGCCGCCGCAGCAGTGACGGGCGCAATGCATGCAAGGGGCTGTAATATAAAACCTTGTTGAACAAACATTTTCTTAAGGTAACCTTCTAATTTGTTATCCATTGGATCTGAGAAAGCACAACTATCCTCCACCGGGATAGTGGTACGCTTGACTAAAGTAGAAACTGCTCCCTCCACCTTAGGGACCGTCTGCCATAAGTCTCGTGTGGTGGCGTCTATTGGGAACATTTTTCTAAATATCGGAGGAGGGGAAAAAGGCACACCGGGTCTATCCCACTCCTTGCTAATAATCTCTGTAAGCCTTTTAGGTATAGGAAAAACGTCAGTACACACCGGTACCGCATAGTATTTATCCAGCCTACATAATTTCTCTGGGATTGCCACCGTGTCGCAATCATTCAGAGCCGCTAACACCTCCCCTAGCAATACACGGAGGTTCTCAAGCTTAAATTTAAAATTTTAAATTTCTGAATCCGGTCTCCCCGGATCAGATCCGTCACCCACAGAATGAAGCTCTCCGTCCTCATGTTCTGCAAATTGTGACGCAGTATCGGACATGGCTCTTGTGTCGTCGGCGCGCTCTGTCCTAAACCCAGAGCTATCGCGCTTGCCTCTTAACTCAGGCAAATTAGATAATACTTCTTTCATAACATTAGCCATATCATGCAAAGTGATTTGTAAGGGCCTTGATGTACTTGGCGCCACAATCTCACGCACCTCCTGAGCGGGAGGTGAAGGTACTGACACGTGAGGAGAGTTAGACGGCATAACTTCCCCCTCGATGTCTGGTGATAATTTCTTTACCGGTAAAGACTGACTTTTATTTAAAGTAACATGAATACAATTGGTACACAAATTTCTATTGGGCTCCACATTGGCTTTTAAACATAATGAACAAGTAGATTCATCTGTATCAGACATGTTTAACAGACTAGCAATGAAGGCTAGCAAGCTTGGAAAAAAACTTTCAGTGAATTTACAAGCAATATGAAAAAACGCAGCAGCGCTTTTTAAAAAACACAAAAAAACTGCCACAGTTGAAATAACAATGAACTAATTCAGTTATAGCCAACAATTTTAACAGTAAATGTATGAATTTAGCAGAGGATTGCACCCACTAGCAAACGGATGATTAACCCCTCAATACCCACAACCGGATAATCAATTTTAGATTTAACGTTTTTCTCACAGTCAAACACACTGTCACAGGTCTGCTGTGACTGATTACCTCCCTCAAAAATGAATTTTGAAGACCCCTGAGCTCTCTGGAGACGTCCTGGATCAAGGAGGAAAAGGCAGGAAGACTGTGCTAGAATTTTATCTGCGCAACAAGGCGCTAAAAAAAGGCCCCTCCCACTCATATTACAACAGTGGGAGACCTGTTACAACGGTTTCTATGCAGAAATAAACGTCAGCCATGTGGAAAAAAATCATGCCCAAAAAGATTTATCACCAAAGTACCTCACAAAACGAATAACATGCCAGTAAACGTTTTAAAAACAACTTTTCCAGTATTATGTAAAGTTATCACTAAGCCTGCTACCAGTCGCTTCTACTGCAGTTAAGGCTTATACATTTATTTCAGTATTAACAGTATTTTCTCAGTCAAATTCTAGTCCCTAGAAAATAACTCGACTGCGCATACATTTAACAGCCTGATACCAGTCGCTACTACTGCATTAAAGGCTGTACTTACGTCATATGGGTAACGGCAGTGTTTTCTTAGTCAATTCCATTCCTAGAAAATATTATACTGCACATACCTCATTTGCGGAGGACCCCGCATGCTATTGCCTTTTCTGAAGTTACCCCTCCTCAGAATGTGCGAGAACAGCCAGTGGATCTTAGTTACGTCTGCTAAGATCATAGAAAACGCAGGCAGATTTTCTTCTTCTAAATACTGCCTGAGAGAGAAAACAGCACACTCCGGTGCCATTTTAAAATAACAAACTTTTGATTGAAGAATTAAGTAAAAAACTCCTGTCTCCTCTCACAACCTCCTTTGTTGAGACTTGCAAGAGAATGACTGGATATGACATGTGAGGGGAGGAGCTATATAGCAGCTCTGCTTGGGTAATCCTCTTGCAACTTCCTGTTGGGAAGAGATATAATCCCATAAGTAATGGATGACCCGTGGACTGACTACACTTAACAAGAGAAAGATTGTTTGTTTTTCAATTGAGTTGTACAGTTTATAGGTCACATTAAAGGTGGAAAAAGTTCTGAGATGATTTATCTTTGTCTCATTTTTTTACATCACAGAAACCTGACATTTTAACAGGGGTGTGTAGACTTTTTATATCCACTGCATGTATGTATGTATGTATATATATATATATATTTTTATATATATATATATATATATATATATATATATATATATATATATATATATATATATATATATATATATATATATATATAATGCTTATCTGATTAATTAATTTATCTGATTAATTTATTTCATGGTGGAGTCTACAAGCCAATACTCCTGGAAATTCCACTCCTGACCACTAGGAGGAGGCAAAGATTCCCAAAAACGTCAAAAGCCCTTAAAAACCCGTCCCACCTTACTGGAAACTAGTTTGAAGTATAGTCAAACAAGGAGAAGAAGAAAGGTAGGAATGGGATAAGACCAGAAAAAAGGAGCAGGAAATTAAGAGGTGAATACTTGAACTGACGCTAGAAAAAATACAATGGGTGGGGTCTTGCAGACTCTCACAACCAAGAAAGAAATTAATTGATCATATAAGCATAAATTATATTTTCTTAAGGTGGTGAGAGTCCACAAGCCATTTCGCCTGGGAAACTAATAACCAAGCTGTGGAGTCCACGAATAATGACTGCAGGACAAGAAAAAAATACTCAATATCTAAACATTATTATTTATTTATTTATATATATATTTTGTTTTTTTAATTTATATATAAAAAATATACCGGTAATTTATGCTTACCAGATAAATTTCTTTCCTTCCTGGCAGAGAGAGTCTACGACTTCATTCCTTACTGTTGGGAAATACAACACCTGGCCACCAGGAGGAGGCAAAGACACCCCAGCCAAAGGTTTAAATATCCCTCCCACTTCCCCTATCCCCCAGTCATTCTGCCAAGGGAAGAAGGAAAAGCAGGAGAAACATCAGGGTATAAAAGGTGGCAGAAGAAAAAATATAAAAAGGGAGCTGCCCATCATAAAAATAAATTACGGGCGGGGTCATGGACTTTCCCTGCCAGGAAGGAAAGGAATTTATATGGTAAGCATAAATTATCTTTTCCTTCCATAAGACAGGGAGAGTCCACGACTTCATTCCTTACTGTTGGGAAAACTATAACTAAGCTCCAGAGGACACTTAATGAATAACGAGAGGGAACAGAAAAAAAGAGGCGGACCCTATTCTGAGGGCACCATAGCCTGCAAAACGTTACTCCCGTAAGCTGCTTCAGCCAAAGCAAACACATCAAACTTGTAAAATTTAGAAAAAGTGTGTAAGGAGGACCAGGTAGCTGCCTTACAAATCTGATCCTTAGGGAGGAACCCTAGTTTAGTGCGTAAAACCGCCTTATCATACATTAATTTTAGAAAGGCTACACTACTTTAGAACAGGGCAAATGTCCTTCTACAACTATATGCTTTTCCTTTGGGAACAACACTATTATGATGCCTGAAATTGATGGCATTTGCAATGAGGTTGTAAAATCTAGGCTGAATTATCTGTGATCCCTATATGTGTAATTAATAGCCTTTAAAGGTGCAATGTACAGTGGAAGTATGTTTTAACACCCAAACTATTCCCTGGAGAATCTTTGTTATTGTTGTTTCTTCCTTTCCCCCCTACACCTTTTATTTCAATGCAAATGATATTACTTCTTATACTCCAACAGTCTGTTTAGACACTGTAGGTTCCTACAAGTTATATTGGAGAATGTTGAAATTATTCTTTGGGGAAAACATAAAACTATATATGTGGACTTTTAATCAATGTGGACTTGTTAAATTTTGATTCAAGATGGTTCATATCAATGTCTCTTACATAATTAATATGTTCCCCTGCCTGAAATGTTTGAACCTGTGTGTTCTGATTAGATGTAATGCTTGTCTATTGATAATTTAATAAACATTAAATAAATAAATAATAAAAAAAAGCCTTATCAGCATGAAAAAAACATATATGGGGGATCACATTGCAAAGCACAAATCTCAGAAACTCTGCGCGCAGAGGCAATAGCTAACAAAAAAAAGAACCTTTCAAAGATAACAATTTAATGTCAACAATATGCATAGGCTCAAACGGAGCGTGCTACAAAACACTAAGAACAAGGTTGAGGCTCCAAGGCGGAGCCCCAGATCTAAACACGGGTCTGACCCTAGCCAGAGCCTTAACAAAGGACTGCACATCCGGAAGCTCAGCCAATCTTTTGTGCACTAACACCAACAGGGCCGATATCTGTCCCTTCAGGGAACTAGCAGATAGGCCCTTTTCTAGTCCATCCTGGAGGAAAGCTAAAATTCTGGCAACCTTATGCCAGGAAAAGCCACGCTCTTCACGCCAGTACAAGTAAGTCCTCCACACTTTATGGTAGATACGACAAGTAACTGGCTTACAAGCTTGAACCAGAGTGTCGATAACACTCTCAGAGAACCCTCTTTTGGCTAAGACTAAGCATTCAATCTCCGCACAGTCAGCCTCAGAGAATCTAGATTTTGATGAACGAAGGGACCCTGTATCAGCAGATCTCTGCGACAAGGTAACGTCTACTGAGGAGATGAGGACATCCCCACCAGATCCGCAAACCACGTCCTTCGTGGCCACGATGGAGCAATCAGAATCACAGATGCTTGTTCCTGCTTGATGCAAGCCACCCCACAAGGGAGAAGGGGCAATGGAGGAAAAAGATATGAGACTGAACCTTCATGGTACTGATAGGGCATCTATCAATTCTGCCTGCCTCAACCTCAACCTGTGCCTGGGTAGCTTGGTGTTGAGGCGGGATGCCATGAGATCTATCTCCGGCGTCCCCCACCCGTTGCATATATCTGCAAACACCTCGGGGTGAAGAGACCACTCCCCTGCATGAAAGGATTGCCTGCTGAGAAAGTCTGCTTCCCAGTTGTCCATACCCGGAAGGTGGATCGCTGACAGAGTACATTTGTAAGTCTCTGCCCACTCTAGTATCTGAGATACTTCTCTCATCGCCAAGGAACTTCTCGTTCCCCCTCGATGGTTGATATAGGCAACCAAGGTTATATTGTATGATTGGAATCTGATAAACTGGGACGAATCCAGAAGGGGCAACGCCTATTGATCGGAAGGGAGGAGTCCACAGCCCTTGTGCCTTCTTGGCACCACAAACGGCTCCCCAGCCCGAAAGGCTTGCGCCCGTAGTCACAATTTCCCAAGACGGTGTCAAAAAGCACGTGCCTTGGGACAGATGATCAGGACAGAGCCACCAGGAGAGTGATTCTCTCGACAGGCTGTCCAGTACAATCTAATGAGACAGATCTGAATGGTCGCCGTTCCATTGTCTCAACATGCATAGTTGTAAGGGTCTGAGATAGAATATGGCACAAGGAATGATGTCCATGCAGGACACAATGAGTCAGATTACCTCCATACACTGAGCCACTGATGATCTCGAGAAGGCCAGGAGGGCAAGACATGCAGAAGATAGCTTGCAACGTCTCTGATTTGTGAGGAATATTCTCATAGATATGGAGTCTATTATAGTTCCCAGGAAATTCAACCTTGTACTTGGAGTAAGATAACTCTTTTCCAATTTTATCTTCCATCCATGTGATCGAAGAAGACTGAGAAGGGACTCTGAATGTTCTTCCGCTAGACGAAAAGAATGTGCCTGTACCAAGATATCATCCAGGTAAAGCACTTCTGCAATACCTTGTGTTCTGGCAACGGCTAGAAGAGCCCCCAGAACCTTTGTAAATATCCTTAGAGCAGTAGCTAGGCCAAAAGGAAGAGCTATGAACTGGAAATGTTGATCCAGAAAAGCAAACCTCAGGAACTGAAAATGTTCCCTGTGAATCGGGACGTGAAGGTATGCATCCTTCAGGTCTATTGTGGTCATAAACTGTCAGGATTGGTCATATTGTTTTCATCTTTAAAGAGGGAACACTCAGAAACTTGTTAAGGCACTTAATTGGCCGAAAAGTTCCATCCTTCTTTGGAACCACAAAAAGGTTTGAATAAAAGCCCAAACCTCTTTCTGCTGTAGGTACTGGGACAATTACTCTTAGAGAGGAGAGAACCTGTACGCAACCTAAGAAGGCAGCCCTCTTTTCTGGTCTTGTCGAAAGACTGGAGAGTAAGAATCTGCCCCTGGGCGGATGAGACTTGAATCCTATCCTGTATCCTTGAGATACAACCTCCAGGACCCAAGGATAATGTACATCCTGGAACCAAGCATCTGAAAAAAGACAGTCTGCCCCTACTCGATCCGATCCCGGATCGGAAGCCGCCCCTTCATGCCGATTTGTTCTCGGCGGGCTTCTTAGTCTGGGCTTATTCCAGGAGTGAGCGGGCTTCCAAGTACTCTTGGGCTGCTCGTACTTGGAAGAGGACTGCTGCCGTTAGGAACTGCCAGCACCAAAGGAACGAAAATTAGACAGTTGCCGTTCCTTAGGCCTATACTTCTTATCTTGCGGTAGGAAGGCACATTTCCCTCCAGTAACCATAGAGATAATGAAGTCCAGCCCTGGACCGAATAAAATCTTCCCCTTGAAGGGAAGAGAAAGGAGTCTAGATTTAGAAGTCAAATCCGCAGACAAAGACTTCAACCAGAAAGCCCAGCGGGCTATAACCGCAAAGCCAGCAGCCTTTGCATTTATGCGAATAATCTGCATATTCGCGTCGCAGATGAATGAGTTAGCAATTCTGCCTAAATTCTCTCCTGAATATCCTTGAGGGGAGTCTCCACCTCAATGAGCTCCGAAAGAGTGTCGCACCAGTAGGTAGCTGCTCCAGCAACCGCAGCTACAGCTGCCGATGGTTGAAATAAAAACCCCATATGTTGAAACATCTTCCTCAGAAAAGTTTCCATTTTTTATCCATAGGCTCTCTAAACGAAGAACTATCCTCCAGAGGGATAGTAGTATGCTTAGCCAGCATGGAAAAAGCGCCATCCACCTTCGGGATGGATCCCCACAAATCTAATTGAGAGTCAGGGACCGGGAATAATCTTTTATAAGTAGACGAGGGGGAAAAAGAAGTTCCTACTCTTTCCCATTCGTTACTAATAATGTTCGCCATCTTAACTGGCACAAGAAAAGTCAGAGAGACCATCCCATCTTCGTAAACCCTGTCTAATTTAGGGATCTTAGGCTCCTCAGGGAGTGTAGCCTCTAGAACCTCTAGAATAGACAGAACCTCCTTTAATAAAAAACGCAGATGCTCAATTTTAAATCTAAAGGAGGGTTCCTCCGCTGAAGGAGATTTAAAAACTGAAGTCTTCGACTCAGAAAGCTACAGAGGTTAACTCATCCTCGGATAGCTGGGATATAGTAGCTAAATCCGAAAAATATTTAGATGACTCAAGGTCAGGAGTACCTTTCTCTTGCATTTGTTAGAGTGAGGTAAGGCACTCAGGGCCGCAGACACTGCCGATTGTAACTATGCAGTAAAGTACGCTGGAAAAAGCCCCCTCCAGATGGAGTATTAGTTGAGCCGTGGGGAACTGCATGTGGAGCGGGTAATGTAGAGAGGGTAGTAAATTCTCGGGACCCAGATTCCTGAGAAGTAGACGGCTCAGGAGGGCTAATAGCGCTATGTGTATTAGCAGGCTTGTCTCCCTTCTTAGACTTTAGAACAGTGTTTAGGCAAATAGAACAAAATTGAGCAGGCAGGCAGGCAAACTATAGCCTCCTCACAATATAAACAGGAATTATTCATCAGTACAGAAGAAGCAGAACCTTCTAATGTAGAATCAGAGTCCTCCATAGCTTTGTACATACCAACAGAAGGACAATATAAAAGAAATGCTTTTATTTAAAAAAATGGCACCTTAATACTCCCAATGGCTGGGGCACTCACCACCTCCTAGACCCATACAGCTAACAGAGAAAACGCTCTCCTTAGGAGTAATGTCTGCAGCAGGATCTAAGAAATTAAAGAGACCGCACCCAGTCATGTGGTACGTAAGACAGGACTTCCCCTGCTATGAAAAAGGGCGCCAAGCTATTATAAGCTGCCCAACACTTCAAAAAGAAAGTGAAACCTGTTTTTTCCAAGCCAAAAACACACAGCCTATGAGCCTAAAAAAAAAATCACATTATGCATTATAAATCCCCAAACGGTTTAAATAATCTCCCTGAAGGATATATTAACCCTTGATCCTATTGAGGTAAAAAGGAGCCACACTGTGACCCTGTATAGCATTTTAAATGTTTATTTAAAAAACAGTCTTACCCTCCATGATCCATGCTGTGGAACAGATACAGCCTCTCGAGTGTGACAGTCTTGCAGCAGCGCTTCTGACATGGACTTGAGTGTGTAGCAGCAAGCAGTGAAACTCGTCAACACTGATTGCTCAGTAGCTGTTAGCAACAGTCTGGATAGGTTCGCAGAAAAACTTTCCCTGCCTCTCCAACTTTCATCAATACTCTCACTGAGAGGTTGCATGAATACTTAAAACTCCAGTCCTTTCTCGAAGGAAACATACCTATTACAGGACTATCCAAATCTTCTGACACTTCTCTGCCACCTCCAATATTGATCAAAGGCAAAGAATGACTGGGGGATAGGGGAAGTGGGAGGGATATTTAAGCCTTTGGCTGGGCTATCTTTGCCTCCTCCTGGTGGCCAGGTGTTGTACTTCCCAACAGTAAGGAATTAAGTTGTGGACTCTCCCTGCCTTATGGAAGGAAAGATGCCTGTCAAAATAGTTGCCTGGCTATGATGTACAAGTGTACCTACTAATAGTTTATAGGCTGAGTGCCAACAAATAAATCCCATATTTACTAAATAAGCACCACCTACACTACAGGACTTAACATTTACAGAAAAATACTGGTCCCAGTAGACAGCCAATACAGTGCTGTACATGTGACAACATAAGATCTATGTATGTGGAGTATAACAACGATCCAAAAGGAGGAGGCTAAGGACTGGTCCCCATGAAACCTGTGGCAGGCATGTGACTAACTACCACTGGGTGTAGTTGTGCCAATACCCCATATTCCAAAGCTTCCCTCTGTCAAACAGTAGCACCTCCATCTTCAACTTCCTCCTGGGGAAGCAAAGCTAAGTTTCCAGTAAAGTGGGAGGGGTTTTAAAAGGCTCCTGGAGTTTTGGGTATCTTTTCCTCCTCCTAGTGGTCAGCAGTACAATTTGCAGGAGTAATGGCTTGTGGACTCTCGCCACCTTTATAAAAGCACCGATTTTTACATCTCCTAAAAACTGCTCTTTTGCACTATTTCAAAGCTTTATATTCACTCCAATTATGGGCGTAAATTCATAGGACCACATTTTATGTGGACTGTGGAAAGTGCATGAGGTCTTTTGAAATGGAGTAAGGGACCAGTTCTAAAAGTAGGCATTGCTTTTAAGATATAAAAGTTGCCTTTAACGCTAAAATCATGATACTACTGAAGTGGAAGTCCCTGGAGGTACCAGATCTAACGTCATGGAAACAGCAGCAGTTAGAAAACTTGCTTATGCTAGAGAGATACCACTTCCTTAGAATAGGTAAGACAGATATCCATGAATATATGACAATGAGATGGAATGCCAACAGAGACGGTTAAATACAAAACCCCTGCCCATCCCCTCACAATTAATGAAAAACCCACTCTCCCCTAAGTAATTAGCCCAGATAAACCCTTAAAGAGATGGGGTCCTTGTACGCCTAGTATACCTAGACCACTGGAAAATAATAAAATTGTTTGAATGCAAGTTATGGTTTCCTGCATTGGATGTACTATTTTCTCATGTTTAAAATGTTTGATAGAAATGTTATTGTATTCTGAGTTATAATGCTTTGCATGATATTTTGTATTTAAGCTATCATAAGTAACTTGGTAGGAAATGCTCCTTACCTTAAACAATTACTATGCAACAATATTGGGCCATATGGCGCTTCTGTCCTCTTATGTTGTCTACAGATATTTGATCCAGGATCTGGGCCTTGATCCTCATACAGACAGCTGCCTTGACCCGAATCATCTACTCACTTCTGTGATATCACCGTGTTCTGTTATACTTGGAACTTTACACTTAATTACCACATTATTATTACATTTATTGTAAACAGTTATTATTTATTGCTTGCATATTGATCACAATTTATTCTGTTTATTTTATATTAGAATTATTGTTTTATACATCACCTACCCACTTGAGATTAATGTATCTAGTGATACATTATTATAGGATATTTTCTTCTTCTTAGAATTATTGTACCACTGGTTTATATATGACCCACTTTTTTGCAATTAATATTTTATATACAGTATTATTTTTTATAATGATATATTATTATAGGTTTTTAGTTACACAATTTTGATATGTCATGTGAGATTTATCATCTATCCATCTGAGACTGATATATCTCCTAGGATACATTTTCTACTCCCCTGAGTGTTTCTGACCCATTGCTATTTTAGCTGAATCAACCTATTCCGGTTCACCAAGGGCGCCCCCTATCTCTCTTTTGTTATTATTGGGCTCAAACCAAACATACACTGAATAAAAGTGAGATACATAATGCATAAAGGACTTTAAAAAAAAAGATGCATACTGCGTGATGCTGAACCAACAGCTTTTAAATGTAAAACTCTCATTATATGGTACTTTTCACCTATGAAGTGTATACTTAAAGAATTTCAATAAAGCCTTTTTTTTTTTTTTTTTTTAATACATAAAATAGAAAGTCTGTCAGATTTATATTTTCCCAGTAGTTCAGTCTGATAAGATTAACTCCTGCTTTACATTAACGTGTTATTATTTGTTTCCATAGTGTGGTGAAGTGCTCTATGAAAAACGTCAGTATGGAAAAGCTAAATGGGCTTGTATCAAAATGCAAGAAGAACGATATGAGCAAAGCATATGCCTTGGGTTTATGAAGCTTATGAAATACATCTGCGAGCAAAACTCTTCAGGTAGAAAGATTTCATTTGTGTTAGGACTGTAATGCACAATGCTCAGCATCAGGTAGATTCTGGAATAAAATGCATTAAATAAGATGAGAGAAAGTTAAAGAACTAACCAGTGCTAAAATTATCTTCAGTTCCTTCGCATTTGGTTCACAACATTGTTTAGTTACTTTCCAAACCCTACTAAACTCATAGGGGTTTTGAATTAAAGGGATCTAAAACCTAATTTGTTTCTTTCATGGTTGAGACAGAGTATACAATTTAAAAAAAATTGAGCCGTCACAGAGTTTCCCACTCTGGTGCTAATGACGGCTAGCAATCTCCCACCTTGAGGGAGATCTGGGGGCTCCTACCCCGGCGATCGTGTCTGTAGAGTGACAGGCATCGGCGGGGCTTCCCATTTTGCGTGGTGACATCACGCGCAATAACGTGATGACGTCACCACTCAACTTTATTTATACTTAACAATGATAAGTATAGGAGCAGGGGGCATGCTGCTTAGAAGCCTGTATCTCAGGCATCTAAGAAGCTACAGACCCCCAAGACCCACCATTGGAAAGGTAATCGCTTAACCTTTCCAACAGTGTAAGTCTTGGGGGTCTGAAGGAAAAAAAAAAAGTTTAAAAAAAATTGTCCAAAAATTAAAAAAAACATTAAAAAAAAAAAAATCTTAGCACCCAGGTGGGAAAGTGCTTAGCACTCAAAGAGTTAATCTGCTTTTAAATTTAAAGGGATATTCCAGCCAAAATTGGAAATCACATGGATGCATTTCGGTATTGAACAGAAGCAATTTTGTAATATACATGCATTAGCAAAAATGCTTCTAATAAAAGCTATAGTGGTTTCAAAAGTGTATTTAAGTATGCACTGTGCACCAGCATTTTAAACACAGCACTTGCTCACAGAGCCTAAGGTGCTTGTATCATCTGGTAATTACTCAATTTGTTCATTGCTGACATTATACAAACCCCACTGGCGCTCTGAGCAGCTGCACTATTTAAAACACTGATGCACTGAGAATATCTAACAAGGCTTCACATGCACGTGCAGAGAAAAATGTGAACACTAAAATGGTGATAACTTTTACTAGAAGCATTTTTGGCAATACATGTATATTGCAAATATGTTTCTATTCAAAGATGTAATGCATCTATATGCATTTACATTTTGACTGGAATGTCCCTTTAATTCAAAGCATGCCCACGTTGGTAGTGTGCTCATGTCTTTTTGGCAGCAATTTTGCTTTTAAAGGGATACTGAACCCAATTTTTTTCTTTCATGATTCAGATAGAGCATTCAATTTTAAGCAACTCTCTAATTAATTTACTCGTCTCCTACTATCAATTTTTCTTCATTTTCTTGATATCTTTATTTGAAAAAGCATGAATGTAAGATTATGAGGTAGAACACCTAGATAGAGTTTGCCAGCCACCATCAGCAAGCTAAACATAGGCCGACTCCTAAACTTACATTCCTGCTTTTTCAAATAAAGATACCAAGAGAATGAAGAAAAATTGATAATAGGAATAAATTAGAAAGTTATTTAAAATTGCATGTTCTATCTGAATCATGAAAGAAAGAAAACATTGGATTCAGTATCCCTTTAACAATGTTATACACTATACAGTACTAAAAGGCAGCAGTGTTTGCATAATGTATAACACAATTAAAAACATTCTTGGAAAGCAGCTGTCATTTAGTGCCCCAAGCGAGTGCATGCTACATACCTAGATATGCTCTTCAATTTATTTTCAATTGCATGTTCTATCTAAATCATGAAAGAATAGGTTTGGGTTTCATGATCATTTAAAAGCAATCTTAGGTAATATTAAGTGTTTTCTCAAGTTCAAAGAGTTTTAAAAAACACGAGAGAACTGGCAAACATGTCGGAGAAACTACATATCATTACATTTACTCTAAAAGAATTTAAGATGAAAACTTGAATACTAAATATAAAGTTTAAATTTTTCTTTAAGGGGAAACTACTCTAAAACGCAGTCATCCACATTAAAAAAAAAATCAGTATCTAGTATGTTGATTTTTCTTTTTTTATACAAAAATGTGAAGTAAATATTTAATACATTGGATATAGAGCTGCAACAACTAATCGTCATAATCTATAATAATCGATTATGAAAATAGTTGTCAACGAATATCATAATCGATTAGTTGGTTTGCAATTAGTTGGTCTGTGCACAACACCAGCGGCTTCATTCCAGTGAGCTCCTGCACATGGTATTGTGTTTTATGGTTATGTCCTTAGCCTAAAGGACGTCTACAGACGCCTAATTTTAACTTTTTCAGGACAGTATACCTTTACAACTACCCCTGACTTATGTGCAAACCAGAAATAATAGTCACCATTTGGATTGTTTATATTAAATCAGGTGATTTGGAACTATGCTTTGCATGATATAGTGCTGAGCTTGTTATTTACACATAGCCCCTAGATTGATGGGAGTTATTTGAATTGATGTGCACTTGTATCTGTTTGCACAATTATTAGCGGATCGCTTGCTATTGCTGATTATATGTACTGTATAAATAAATAAATGTGTAAGGCTTTGTCCTGTTATTGATATATAGTCCTTAGTGCTTTTGATTTGTTTTTTTATTGTTTTTTTTTTAAACAATATTTTTATATTTTTAATCAATTTTGATATGTACCAGATTCAACCTTTTATAAGTATATATCTGTTATTTTTATAGCATACTAGATATTTTCCCCTAACCTTCTAGCTGGTTATTTACCATTGCATATAGATATTCAAGATATTTTTTATGTTAGAATGAAGTCAAGGGTTACTTTATTGAGAGGCCCCTTGCCAAGGTGGAAGTTCTACCTCTTTTCAAACAGTTTTTGGTTTTGTTTAATTATAAAACTGTGCTCTGCTGCTTAAAAATTGGTTTGTGTTAATGTAAAGTTTTAGTCTGAAGTTTATATTTGTAACACTCAGTATGTGGATTCTATTTAAAATATAGGAAACAATTATTGATTCTTTTTTTATCCGATTAGTTGATTAATCGAAAAAATAATCAGCCGATTAATCGATTATGAAAATAATCGTTATTTGCAGCCCAAAACAGTGGTATCAGTTGTGTACTTCTCTGCTAATACTCATTGGCTGGTAGGTATTTCCAACTAATAGTCATTGTCTCCTGGTTCTTCCTGTTAATGTTCATTGGTCAATAGGAACTTCCTGCTAATACTTATTAGCATTAATAGGAAGCACCAATAAATCAACTAGCATTAGTAGGAAATGTACAACTGATACTGTTCTATTAGTTTAAATTTAAATAGCTTCATACTTTATATTTCATGAAGAAAAATTGCATGCATGTTTAAATGCTGATCTTTCATATGGATGACAGAAAATGACTGTGTCCCTTTAATGCTCACGTTAATGGATAGAGTGTAAAAACAATAAGAATACTGCAGTATGCATCACATTGTATATTACACATCTAGCAACATATGTTTGTTACACTTTATAATTTAATATGTTGATTTCTATGAATGACAGAAATTTTTGCATACAGTTCATCTAAATCCACAAATCTAAAATCCCTTCCTTATACAACTTTAAAGGGACACTAAGGTTAAATTAAATTTTCATGATTCAGATACAACATGTAATTTTAAACAACTTTCCAATTTACTTCCATTAAAAAAATGTGCACAGTCTTTTATATTTACATTTTTTGAGTCACCAGATCCTACTGAGCATGTGCAAGAATTCACAGACTATACGTATATGCATTTGTGATTGGCTGATTGCTATCACATGGTACAAGGGGAGTGGAAATATACATAATTTTGAAATTTGTTATAAAAAAAATCTACTACTCATTTGAAGTTCAGACTAAGTGCTATTGCATTGTCTTGTTATCTTGCATTTGTTGATTATGCAAATCTAATGTGTTGACTGGTCCTTTAAAGTGATTGAATATGCAAATAATTTCGCAACTGGTTTATTTACTATTAGGACTATATCTTGGCATGACCATTCCAATTCTGACTATTGTACATACGGATGAAACTCAGTCAGAAATGGCACGAACTGTCACTTTGGCCTACTACTTACCTCCCGATTTTCAGGAGCACACACCTCAACCCACTGATCAAGACATAATTATTGAAGAATGGCAACCCACAGTTGTTTTCACCAGGTGAGCTTAACACAAAAATATAATTGCATGTTCACGCTTTACAAACGCATGGTCATTATTACCTTTCCTTATCTTATTCTCATAGTAATATTCACGAAGACCTCCTACTTATCTGCGAACATTACTAGAATGAGCTATGAAATATGGAAATCATACCTATCCAATCATACATTCTTTCTGTTGGAAGTGTTGGTGAAGCCAAGATAGAATCGTGTTTATGAAAATACTGATAGAAAAAAAAAAAATCTAAATGAGCATAAAAGTATGTTTTTATGTATAGTATATATCAGCAATTAAAAAAGCATAACTATAAAAGTAGTTGTGCATGGGGGCATCAATTTTAAATAGACACATATTTCAATAAACCTGTGGTGCAGATGGCACACACAGCATATATGCATATGTAGCTCTGCAAGAGCGATAGCATGTTTTAGTAACATTTTACTAATTTAAGTGTATTTCAAACAATGTTTTTATTGAAAATAAAATGCACCCCTGCCCATACCAGTTTTGACTATGTCCCTTTAAGCACTGCCTTGCAAAAATCTTTATTGTAGCAAATTAGGACACATAAAAATGTGTTCCAACATTGTACCAATCTATGTAGAATATCCAGTGTCAGTTTAAAATCCTGCAGGCCTCACTCTGGCCATTCAATAAAATTGCAGGAATGCGCAGGTAAAACTAATGAAAGCATATTCCAAAAAAATTTTTTTTTTTTTTTTAATATGCAGAATTAAATAAATATTTTATGAGGAATTAAATTTAGTTTAGATTCCCTTTAAAATAATTTTGTGTTCAAAAAATCTTATAAATATATGTAACAGCTTTAAAAAAAAAACAACTTTCAGTTTACGCTAGAGACAAATTCGATTTAACAAATGTACTTTTGCTTTTTATTTTCTTTTATTATTTTATTATTACAAAATGAATAAACATTTTTTTTATTTTTGTACATTTCTGTATATTTTAGAATAGTGAAAGGAAAAAAAGATAAGATCATATTATAATAATACGTAGCTGCTTAACCATTAACCCCCTAGTATAGAACAGTTTTAAATTAATTGCTAAGGGGAAACAAGACTTGAAATGATGAGGAGTATTACGAGGAATAAGAAAAGAGATCTGTTCCACAGGTTTTTAAGTCAAAAAAAGGTTGCAATTTCCTCTGCTGATCACATGTTGGCCACTGAATTACAGTCAAGCACTGAGCTTGAACTACTGCTGCATAGAGGCATAATAGTGAATGGATGAGCACATTTTTAGCCTGTGGATATACCTCATTTTTAAGACATCAATTTGAACTCAAGCATAAGAGGTTTCTATTTGTACCTTATATAGACAATGAGCAAGTTGCATATGGAGTACAAATTAAAACCAACAGTCACATTTTAGTCTTATAAATTCCTTTACTACACAGGCTACAAAGAAAATAATCAAAAATAGTTTTTTTGAATATTTAAAAAAAAACACAATTTATGCTTACCTGATAAATTTATTTTTCTTGTGGTGTATCCAGTCCACGGATCATCCATTACTTGTGGGATATTCTCATTCCCAACAGGAAGTTGCAAGAGGACACCCACAGCAGAGCTGTAATATAGCTCCTCCCCTAACTGTCATAGCCAGTCATTCGACCGAAAACAAGCCGAGAAAGGAGGAACCATAGGGTGCAGTGGTTACTGCAGTTTAAATTTAAAAATTACCTGCCTTAAAATGACAGGGCGGGCCGTGGACTGGGTACACCACAAGAGAAATAAATTTATCAGGTAAGCATAAATTGTGTTTTCTCTTGTAAGGTGTATCCAGTCCACGGATCATCCATTACTTGTGGGATACCAATACCAAAGCTAAAGTACACGGATGAAGGGAGGGACAAGGCAGGTACTTAAATGGAAGGAACCACTGCCTGTAAAACCTCTCCCCCAAATATAGCCTCCGAAGAAGCAAAAGTATCAAATTTGTAAAATTTTGAAAAAGTATGAAGCGAAGACCAAGTCGCCACCTTGCAAATCTGTTCAACAGAAGCCTCATTTTTAAAGGCCCAAATGGAAGCCACAGCTCTAGTGGAATGAGCTGTAATCCTTTCAGGAGGCTGCTGTCCAGAAGTCTCATAGGCTAAGCGGATTATGTTTCTTAGCCAAAAAGAAAGAGAGGTTGCCGAAGCCTTTTGACCTCTCCTCTGTCCAGAGTAGACAACAAACAAAGCAGATGTTTGACGAAAATCTTTAGTAGCTTGTAAGTAAAACTTTAAAGCACGGACCACGTCCAGATTGTGTAATAGACGTTCCTTCTTCGAAGAAGGATTAGGACACAAGGATGGAACAACAATCTCTTGATTGATATTCTTGTTAGATACCACCTTAGGTAAGAACCCAGGTTTGGTACGCAGGACTACCTTATCTGTATGAAAAATCAGATAAGGAGAATCACATTATAACGCAGATAGCTCAGAGACTCTACGAGCCGAGGAAATAGCTACCAAAAAAAGAACTTTCAAGATAAAAGTTTGATATCTATGGAATGAAGAGGTTCAAACGGAACTCCTTGAAGAACCTTAAGAACCAAATTTAAGCTCCATGGTGGAGCAACAGATTTAAACAAAGGCTTGATTCTAACTAAAGCCTGACAAAATGCCTGAACGTCTGGAACATCTGCCAGACGCTTGTGCAAAAGAATAGACAGAGCAGAAATCTGTCCCTTTAAGGAACTAGCTGACAATCCTTTTTCCAAACCTTCTTGGAGAAAAGATAATATCCTGGGAATCCTGACCTTACTCCATGAGTAACCCTTGGATTCACACCAATAAAGATATTTACGCCATATCTTATGTTAAATTTTCCTGGTGACAGGCTTTCGTGCCTGTATTAAGGTATCAATAACTGACTCGGAGAAGCCACGCTTTGATAAAATCAAGGGTTCAATCTCCAGGCAGTCAGCCTCAGAGAAATTATATTTGGATGGTTGAAAAGACCCTGAAGTAGAAGGTCCTGTCTCAGAGGCAGAGACCATGGTGGAAAGGATGACATGTCCACTAGATCTGCATACCAGGTCCTGTGTGGCCACGCAGGTGCTATCAGAATCACCGATGCTCTCTCCTGCTTGATCTTGGTAATCAGTCGAGGGAGCAGAGGAAACGGTGGAAACACATAAGCCAGGTTGAAAGACCAGGGCGCTGCTAGAGCATCTATCAGTGTCGCCTTGGGATCCCTGGACCTGGATCCGTAACACGGAAGCTTGGCGTTCTGGCAAGACGCCATGAGATCCAGTTCTGGTTTGCCCCAACAATGAATCAGTTGTGCAAAAACCTCCGGATGGAGTTCCCACTCTCCCGGATGAAAAGTCTGGCGACTTAGAAAATCCGCCTCCCAGTTCTCTACACCTGGGATATGGATAGCTGATAGGTGGCAAGAGTGAATCTCTGCCCAGCGAATTATTTTTGAAACTTCTAACATCGCTAGGGAACTTCTTGTTCCCCCTTGATGGTTGATGTAAGCTACAGTCGTGATGTTGTCCGACTGAAATCTGATGTACCTCAGAGTTGCTAACTGAGGCCAAGCCTGAAGAGCATTGAATATCGCTCTTAGTTCCAGAATATTTATTGGAAGGAGAGACTCCTCCTGAGTCCACGATCCCTGAGCATTCAGGGAATTCCAGACTGCACCCCAACCTAGAAGGCTGGCATCTGTTGTTACAATTGTCCAATCTGGCCTGCGAAAGGTCATACCTTTGGACAGATGGACCCGAGATAGCCACCAGAGAAGAGAATCCCTGGTCTCTTGGTCCAGATTCAGTTGAGGGGACAAATCTGTGTAATCCCCGTTCCACTGACTGAGCATGCATAGTTGCAGCGGTCTGAGATGTAAGCGTGCAAACGGCACTAAGTCCATTGCCGCTACCATTAAGCCGATTACTTCCATACACTGAGCCACCGAAGGGCGCGGAATGGAATGAAGAACCCGGCAGGAAATTAGAAGCTTTGATAACCTGGACTCCGTCAGGTAAATTTTCATTTCTACAGAATCTATCAGAGTCCCTAGAAAGGAAACTCTTGTGAGTGGGGATAGAGAACTCTTTTCCTCGTTCACTTTCCACCCATGCGACCTCAGAAATGCCAGTATTACGTCCGTATGAGACTTGGCAATTTGGAAGTTTGACGCCTGTATCAGGATGTTGTCTAAATAAGGGGCTACTGCTATGCCCCGCGGCCTTAGGACCGCCAGAAGCGACCCTAGAACCTATGTAAAGATTCTTGGGGCTGTAGCTAATCCAAAGGGAAGAGCTACAAACTGGTAATGCCTGTCTAGAAAGGCAAACCTGAGAAACCGATGATGATCTTTGTGTATCGGAATGTGAAGATAAGCATCCTTTAGATCCACTGTAGTCATATATTGACCCTCCTGGATCATTGGTAGGATGGTACGAATAGTTTCCATCTTGAATGATGGAACTTTGAGGAATTTGTTTAAGACCTTTAGATCCAAAATTGGTCTGAAGGTTCCCTCTTTTTTGGGAACCACAAACAGATTTCAGTAAAAACCCTGTCCCTGTTCCTCCTTTGGAACTGGATGGATCACTGCCATAACTAGGAGGTCTCGTACACAGTGTAAGAATGCCTCTCTCTTTATCTGGTTTGCAGATAATTGTGAAAGGTGAAATCTCCCTTTTGGGGGGGAAGCTTTTAAGTCCAGGAGATATCCCTGGGATATAATTTCCAACGCCCAGGGATCCTGAACATCTCTTGCCCACGCCTGGGCGAAGAGTGAAAGTCTGCCCCCTACTAGATCCGTTACCGGATAGGGGGCCGTTCCTTCATGCTGTCTTAGAGGCAGCAGCAGGCTTTTTGGCCTGCTTACCTTTTTTCCAGGTCTGGATTGGTCTCCAGACCGTCTTGGATTGAGCAAAAGTTCCCTCTTGTTTAGCATTAGAGGAAGTTGATGCCGCACCTGCCTTGAAGTTTCGAAAGGCACGAAAATTAGACTGTTTGGCCCTAGATTTGGACCTGTCCTGAGGAAGGGCATGACCTTTTCCTCCAGTGATATCAGCAATAATCTCCTTCAAACCAGGCCCGAATAGGGTCTGCCCCTTGAAGGGAATGTTAAGTAGCTTAGATTTTGAAGTCACGTCAGCTGACCATGATCTAAGCCATAGCGCTCTGCGCGCCTGTATAGCAAAACCAGAATTCTTAGCCGTTAGTTTAGTCAAATGAACAATGGCATCAGAATAAAAGAATTGGCTAGCTTAAGTGCTCTAAGTTTGCCAAGTATGTCATCCAATGGAGTCGCTACCTGTAAAGCCTCTTCCAGAGACTCAAACCAGTACGCCGCAACAGCAGTGACAGGGACAATGCATGCAAGGGGCTGTAGGATAAAACCTTGTTGAATAAATATTTTCTTAAGGTAACCTCTAATTTTTTATCCATTGGATCTAAATAAAAGCACAACTGTCCTCGACAGGGATAGTAGTACGCTTTACTAGAGTAGAAACTGCTCCCTCCACCTTAGGGACTGTCTGCCATAAGTCCCGTGTGGTGACGTCTATTGGAAACATTTTTCTAAAAATAGGAGGGGAAGAGAACGGCACACCTGGTCTATCCCATTCCTTATTAATAATTTCTGCAAACCTTTTAGGTATTTGGAAAAACATCAGTACACACCGGCACTGCAAAGTATTTATCCAGTCTACACAAATTTAAATGTAGAAATATTAGAATCAGGTATCTTTCTTGAGTCATTAACATCACCCACTGACTGAAGCTCTCCTTCCTCAGCTTCTGCATATTGTGAGGCAGTATCAGACATGGTTCTTAAAGCGTCAGTATGCTCTGCATTTTGTCTCACCCCAGAGCTATCTCGCTAACCTCTAAGTTCAGGTAGTCTGGCTAATACCGCTGACAGTGTATTATCCATGACTGCCGCCATGTCTTGTAGAGTAAACGCTATGGGCGCCCTAGATGTACTTGGCGCCATTTGAGCGTGAGTCCCTTGGGCGGGAGTCAAAGGGTCTGACACGTGGGGAGAGTTAGTCGGCATAACTTTCCCCTCGTCAGATTCCTCTGGTGATAATTTTTTTAAAAACAGAATATGATCTTTATTGCATAAAATGAAATCAGTACATTTGGTACACATTCTAAGAGGGGGTTCCACCATGGCTTTTAAACATAATGAACAAGGAGTTTCTTCTATGTCAGACATGTTTATACAGACTAGCAATGAGACTAGCAAGCTTGGAAAACATTTTAAATCAAGTTAACAAGCAAATATAAAAAACGGTACTGTGCCTTTAAGAGAAACAAATTTTGTCAGAATTTGAAAAACAGTGAAAAAATGCAGTAAATCAAACGAAATTTTTACAGTGTATGTAATAGGCTAGCAGAGCATTGCATCCACTTGCAAATAGATGATTAACCCCTTAGTTCAAAAAACGGATCAAAAAAACGAAAGACTTTTTTTTTTTTTTTTTTTTTAAACAGTCACAACCAACTGCCACAGCAAGCTGTGGTCCTACCTTCCCCAATAAACGACTTTGGAAAGCCTTTGAGCCCTTTAGAGATGTCCTATAGCATACAGGGGACTCCTGAGGGAAGCTGGATGTCACAGTTTGTAATTTTAACTGCACCAACTGTAACTTTTATACTATAACAGTGGAAAGCCTCAGTAAAACTGTTTCTAGTCAAAATTTAAGCCAGCCATGTGGAAAAAACTAGGCCCCAATAAAGTTTTATCACCAATGCATATATAAAAACGATTAAACATGCCAGCAAACGTTTATATTGCAATATCATAAGGGTATTACCCCTGGGAGTAAGCATGATACCAGTCGTTATTAAATCACTGTATTCAGGCTTAACTTACATTAATCCGGTATCAGCAGCATTTTCTAGTGTTTTCCATCTCTAGAAAAAATTATAACTGCACATACCTGATAGCAGAATAAACTGCACGCCATTCTCTCGCTGAAGTTACCTCATCTGTGTAATCCCCTCAGACATATGTGAGAATAGCAATGGATCTTAGTTACAACCTGCTAAGATCATAGAAACCTCAGGCAGATTCTTCTTCTATTTACTGCCTGAGATAAAATAGCACAACTCCGGTACTATTTAAAAATAACAAACTTTTGATTGAAGAAAATAAACTAGCTATATTTAACCACTCTCTCCTACAACGTCCTAGCTTGTTGAGAGTTGCAAGAGAATGACTGGCTATGACAGTTAGGGGAGGAGCTATATTACAGCTCTGCTGTGGGTGTCCTCTTGCAACTTCCTGTTGGGAATGAGAATATCCCACAAGTAATGGATGATCCGTGGACTGGATACACCTTACAAGAGAAATATAAGTGAATTTAAAAAAGTGTATTAAAATGACCTGCTCTATCTGAATCATGCAAGTTTAATTTTGACTTTCCTATCCCTTTAACTTTCATTTCATTACTCTACTTCATCTGGGTTCTCAATCATTATCAGAAGTCTGTTTACATTGCTGTAAAGACTAGAAGTATAAAAACAGGGATATGTATTTCTTAGAACTAAGATTTGTTAACAGGTTTTGGGTATTCTCTGTTAATTTCTGCAGGTCTTTTGCCGGCGCTACCAATGAAGAATCAATAATGAGAGAAATTCATTTGTTGGCAGAGCTCCTGGAATCTCCGGAGCTTTGTGTGCAAGATACATTCATAGTGGCCGGGTACACTAACCCTGCCGCAGCCAATCGACAGAATGAAATCTGGTTCCTACAAAGACCCTGACAGAAGCTGAATGAAAACATGCTCAAAGATCAGAAGATATTGAAAAGATTCATCCATATACTAAAGAACAATTAATTTCCTTTACGGATTAATCGTGACTGAATTATAGAACAGGCCTCTAGTTCACTGGTTCCTCTACAGCTGGAAAAAAACACTTCTGTAGAGGCAGAAAAAGGATTAATTTAGTTATGAAGCTAGAGTTTGTACATTGTTAAATGTATTATATAAAAAAGGATGACAAGATTTGCCTAAAGGAAATACAGTTTCTAATGTTGATGCAAGAAGTACAATTTTGAAACAGTCTGCAACTCTGGAGGGCAAATACTGTGCGAGAAATTAATTGCATGTCTGGGTGTGTCTGCTGTTTAATAACTTGCAACAAAAAGAAACTTGAAAGAGTAAATCACACAAAAACGTGCAAGAATATTTCACAACACAAAACTAATTATGATTGTCACAATGGGTATAGTAGCTTCTTTGTCTCTTCTACTATACTTGAAGGGACATGATACCTAAATGCTGAAGCACTAGAAATTGATGCAACATAGCTGTAAAAAGCTGACTAGAAAATATCACCTGAACATCTTTATGTAAAAAAGGAAGATATTTTACTCAACATTTCTTCAGCTCACCAGAATAAGTGCTCTGTGAACAGTTATGCACTTACTCTGGTGAGTTCAGGAAATTGTGAGGTAAAATATCTTCCTTTTATACATATCCAAAAAGTCCACAGCACCAGATAAATGTAGAAATACTTTTTAAGTCTATTTTCACATCAAAATGGTGACGTTTTGGCCCCTCTGGGTTCTTATCCCTGCTTAGGATTGTCATGCCATGATAAAGGGGAAAGAGTTTATGCATCTTAGAACAGGCCACAAATACAATATAAAGGGGTATTACACTTGTGAAACTTCATTTATAGTTTACCTCATTAAATGCCCGTGCTCTTTGATTTATATTGAGGAGTCCACGAGAAAAGGTAGGGAAAGGATGAACCAACATAAGTCTAATATCATGTGTGGCAATACAGAAGCCCCAGTGTCTAATCACTTTATAGAAGGAGGTCACAATATAAGCCAAATGAGGTGGCAAATTAATGACCACATAGGGATATTGAGAGGTGGAGGAGACAGGGAAAAGATCCTGAAACAGAGAGAAACTTACTGGATCCATCAGTAGGACAGTATGTACCCGAGAGGGTTAAATAGGGAAATAGATTTTTCAGTATTTATCTAGAATCTGTTTGTAACTTTCCCTGTCTCCACACTAGTCCACTGTAACATTATTCTTGATTTGAAGTTCTTTTATTTTGATATATTTAGTTTATTGCTATATATTGTTCTATGTTATGTTACTTTTTTATTAGTTTTGTTTTTATAGGTGTTAAAGAGTTAAAATGTTTGAAGCAATAAAGTAAATGTACCACTAGGTGGAGTGACTGAGCTACATGAAATGTTTTTGGCAAATCTGTTTGTAATTAATTGTAAATTTATCAGCCTACATAGTGTGAACATGGGCTAAGTAATTTTATATGCATGATTAAGGCCAGAGGGGCCGAAATGTCACAATTTTGATGTGAAAATAAAGGTATAAATACTTTAAGTCTATCTGGTGCTGTGGACTTTTTGGATATTATACTGGTTCGGGGGGGTAGCAGTAACCCCTTACCACGTGCACCAGTAAAGCTATCATTACTAAAGGGTGCTGGGCTCAACTATTGATCTTGTTTTCTTTTTTACATAGAGATGTTCAGGTGATATTTTCATGTCAGCTTTTTACAGTTATGCTGCATCAGTTTCAAGTGATTTAGCATATTATTATGTCCCCTTTAAAGGGACAGTAAACACTTTATAATTTAAATGTTTGATTATGTGTAGTAAAAAAAAAACTTGGCAAAGTAGTTTTATAATTTATTGTTTCCTATTCCCATATTTAAGAAAGTAAATAAGGAGTTTTCCAATTCTGAGAACTAATAGAGCACATATTAGAATTGAAATGCCCATCCCTGGTTCATTTCTTTTCCTAATTGGCTTCAGCAGACCAAACCATGG